>NC_056728.1:1159870917-1160068417 GCF_019279795.1 Protopterus annectens
CCTGAGATGGGGAGAGTGGGCAATGTGTAGGGGTGTGCTCATATCCCAGCTGCGCTTGCAGTAAGTATTTGTCATGACTGCTGTAGAGGGGTGCCAGGTAGGTGGACCATGGGTATGCATTAATGGGCTTAAGTGTGCAGGTGCTGGTTGGCAGAGATGTAGTAGGCCCACCCAGTGGAAGTCATTAATATTCCTATGTGGGCATAGCATCCGCCTACACCTCCCAAACCTGAAGAGCACATCTACCGGATCCGAGTTTGTAAACCATCGGGGAATACATAGAGACCTACACAGTGCCGTGTACCCGATTAGCATGGATGTCCATAGTTATGTATCAGAATGTAACAAAGTCCAACTAAACACTGCCAGAACTACTGCTATTAGCTGAACAGGTGGCGGAATACAGGTAATGACAGATGACAACATGTATGAGTCATAAGCAGCATGTACCTCGACAAACGTGAATGAATACATATGTTCTGTGACTGTGAATGTGTCTGGTTAATAGAACCAATCGTCTAAATGTGTCCCTCAGGGTGTTATGCATTGTTCCTGATATGGTGTTCAGTCATACCCATTGGTATGTGAGTTCTGCTACTGATGGAAAGTGCATAAGTTGCTGACCACCTCAGGTAGATGATAGCATAATAGAAGAGGTTAAACACCTGTACGCCTGCGAGGGACACACCCGTCTGGGCAGTTGTGTCTTGCAAAATGACAGTTATGGCACATGGCCTGTGTATACCTCTCAACTGTCCCTGATTTTTAGGGGCGTTCCTGATTTTGACTCAAATTTTAACTCTGTCCCTCTTAATCCCTCCTAAAACTAGTGACTTTTGGAGGAAAGGTGGTGAATTACACTTAATGAATATTGACAATAATTAAGAGTTATAAACTTCTTTTACTTCAGAAAATGTGTATTAATTCATATGCTCTGATTCTGTCAATGTTTCAAGTTAATAGCACTAATATTTTAAAAGTGTCCCTGATTATCCCTGATTTTTTCTTGACTTGTCTCTGATTCTGTTGAAATTTGTCCCCAATTGGTTGAGAGGTCTGGGCCTGTGAATTCGGGAATGGAGGCTATATAGTGTGTGTAGTGGTGTCAGCCATCAATTTGTTGTGTCAGTAACAGCTACATGTAATAGGAAACAGTAGTATCAATTATAATGCTACATGAATAACCTTAACGTATGCAAACCATGGAGGTCGTCCGTGTACTACTGGCTGTGGGTCAGACCTCTCAACCAATTGGGGACAAATTTCAACAGAATCACGGACAAGTCAAGAAAACACAAGGTCAATCATGGACATATTTAAAATATTAGAGCTATTAACTGGAAACATTGACAAAATCAGAGCATATGAATTAATACACATTTTCTGAAGAAAAAGAAGTTTGTAACTCTTAATTATTGTCATTATTAATGAAGTGTAATTCACCACCTTTCCTCCAAACGTCACTAGTTTTAGGAGGGATTAAGAGGGACAGAGTTAAAATTTGATTCAAAATCAGGGACGGCCCTGAAAATTAGGGACAGTTGAGAGGTATGCTGTGGGTATGTGTTGCCTCGACACATGTGATAGCTCTACATATAGGGTCTATAGGGCCGCCACCAGTCTGAACGGCCAAAGTGGAACCTGCTCTGTAGAACTGTTAGATGTACCAGGGCAGAACATACTTACAGCCATGCATAGTACAGAAATATACAAATCGGAGCAAATCAAAGTGTAGTCTAGCAGCAGTATAGTTGCTTATGCTACTACATATGACATATCGACATGTCAGGTATACAAGACCTGTAACAAGCAACCAGTACAGACACCTACAGCATGAGAGGGTCCCCTAATCAGGACAGTTGCAATGGCTAGAGTATTGTCCATACAACTCAACTGTCCCTGAATGTCAGGTACATCCCTGAGTCTGACTGAAAGTCTAACTGTGTTCTTCTTAATCCCTTCTAAATGTAGTGGCTGTTGAAGGAAAGGTGGTGAATTACACTTACTGACTAATGACAATAAGTAAGAGTTATAAACAACTGTTACTTCAGAATATGTGTATTATGTCATATGCTCTGATTCTGTCAATGTGTCATGTTAATAGCACTACTTTTGTAAAAGTGTCCCTGTTTTTTATGACCTGTCCCTGATTCTGCAGAAATGTGTCCCTGATTGGTGGAGAGTTCTGGTATTGTCACATGTGATGTGTGATGAGGGACTGTCCCATGCAAAGTGGGAAAGGTGTCACTCCTACAGTCTCCCATTGTGCAATCTGAAAGGTGGTCAATGTGCAGTTGGTATGCGGTAGCATGACTCGGCAGACAGCTGTGTTAACAAACTCAAGTCACATGTTAGCATTGCAGAGTATCGGTTCCCATGTATAAGGCAGATGGGAGCAGATCGTATGAGGAACACGCATATAATATGATTACGTCACTGGACAGGCCGCCGAGTCCATACAGTCAAACGGCTGCCATCGCAAAATGGTTACACATACCCGATACTGTAGTCATGTAGTTCAATGTAATACGCATCACAAGGGATCGCACACACCCAGCGTGAGTGACAAATGTAAGCGGAAATGTCGGAGAGCGAGCAGCTGTAAGTGTGTTTGTCTACCAGTATGCCAGTAGTGCCCTGTCAAAGAAATGTGGAGTGCAAACGTGTATAAGATGCTGTGACCAGAGGTCAGCAGTGCTTAACACTGTGCAAACCCACGCACAACAGCTCCCACCTGCTGGACTGTCCCTTACCCAGTTTGTATCCAAAGGCGTTGGCCTGTCCGCAAACAAAGAACCGCCCTATACACTTGATGGTAGAAGTACCCTGCGCACATAGCTCATGTGAATTAACACTAGACCATGGCATATGTACAGACAATAGACTGCAAACACCATACAGTGCAGACATCCAACAGTATAGCAATGTACTGGCAGATATGTCCGGACCACTGGTGTGTGCATGCATGGCCGTCCTGTGTTTCAGTGTGTGAGCATGCCCAGTATGACTGTTACGCATGTTGTAGACTGACAATACCGTCATGTGTGTGAACACGCAAAGTATGGTCAACTGTATTGCATGTGTCACATGTCCTGATAGTACAGTGTTGCTGACTCCTCCGTTCTACACAGACAGGTGACATGCTGTGTCTGCAGGGTAGCTAATGGTCATGTGGCATTGACAGTTGCTACATGTCTGTATAGCGTGGGGGGACATGCAACCACAGTCCTACACAGCACCGTGGGTGGTGCACATGACTCTCACATGTATAGGTGTGACAGGGGGCACAGCCAACAGTTATACACATCTGCCGCTACTGTACTGTTCTGCCGGGTACTCCATGTCAGTGTGTGGACCTACCTAAATTGCTGCTTGGAGGGGGTACCAGGGTACGTCAGTTCCCAGCATTAATTACCAGCACAGTGGTGTTGGACGTCCTATTACACATCCTACATCAAACAGCCTGGCCTGCTGTCATCTGTGTGTGTCATAGGGGGTTGGGGTCAGTCATTGGGAATATCCGTAGGCCATCGTATATCATTTGTCTGTATTGGTCCACATCTGTCCAGCTGCATGGAACATGTGTGGGCTGTATGGACACACATGATGGTTCATAGAGGTTCATAGATTAGTACTAGGCTAACTGCCCTTGAGAGCCATTTTTAAGCCTAGGCAGTTATCCCTTCTGAGACTCAAACCCTGCACCTTGTGTTTGTAAGGCAAACACTTTATCCATTAGGCCACCCTCCCAACCCATAATCTGCAGTGGGTAGGACACCCTGTGTACTACAGGCTACCATTGCGACCCCTGTATGTGCTACAGAGGTCATGGTGCCACTATGGATGTGTACTGTCTGCTGCCCTAACATTTGGCCACCACAGTCACTTGTATGCTCACATACATACCAGAGCAATGGGTAAGTATACATTCTAATACAACTGGCACGTGTTAGGTCAATAGACATACCCTGGTTGTGTTACGGACTTGAGGACGGTGCTGGAGTGCTGCTTATGTCGGATGCACACAGTGCACCTCCCATACATGGCCGAGCACAGGTACTGTCATGTTTGGCATCCATTGTACTGTGTGCGGGTCAGAGAGGGGAAATCCGTGGGTACCTACTTTGTCAGCGCATATGCCTTGTGTTGCCTCTTTGTCAAGGGCAGGTCATACTGTGCACGGGCTGTCGCCGACTGTGCCCTACTCAGGTAGTTCCTTCACCATGTCACACTGTGCCTGTACAGGCCTTGGCAGTGGTGTTGGGCTGTGTGGCCCTGCCCCATGCTGTTCCTGCTGCAACTGTTACTGCAGGATAACATTGTGTAGCATAGCAAATAACATAACAACATGTATGCATGTAGCTTGTGAATATTGCAGAGCCCCAACAGATGTGTCCGGATACCAGAACTGTGAACCGAGCATCCCAAACACATGCACATGTATATGTCTTGCCTGTGCATCCGCCTCAGTATGGTGTGAGTGTTCAGGTGTGTGTGCATTGCTGATGGGTGTTATAAGCCACTACACCAGTGTTTACCTAGCATCCCCCACTAGGAGACTGTAGGGGATGTCCACATAGGCATTGGTGTGCTACAGCTGTGTCAGACACCATATATCGGACACATCACAGCTTCCAGGGCAGACAGCACACACATTCAATCTCATGCCCTGGCCATCGCATAGGGCCTAGCTGTTGGAGGGTATGCCCCTGCACTGACTGTAGGCCCTACCCTGCCCCCCGGGTGGTGCTACGTGTGCAGGCTATAGCACCCAGTACCCCAGGGTACTCATCCATGTGGTTGAAAAGATTCATATTGCTGGTCCACTAATCACATGTGTGGAGGACCTGTACATGCTCACTAGCATGTGTTGACATGGCATCTGTGAACTGGTGCAATACTCTGGATGCAGATGCCTGTGAGATACCCATGATATCTCCAGTTGTGCTGTGTGAGGTACCTGTGGCTAATACACCTAGGACAACACATCCCATGGTATCCACTGTGATGCGTTCCCCTTGGCCTGTTTGATGTGTTAGGCACAGGTCAACAAGCTGCTGTAGGTCTCTGTCCACCCCATAGTGCTCCAACATCCCCAGCCCATGTAGACCCTGGTAAGTCACCCTCAGTCTATAAAGTCTTATGTCACCCCAGTAAGGGTTGTTCGGCAGCATACACATCCGCACTGCCCCAGCCTCCTGCACATGTTGGTATATGTTGCTTGCTGCAGCCCGTGTCATTTGGTTGGACTGTGTCGTGAAATGTCCCTGCAGGTATACACCGGTGGTGTAGAGTGTGGATGAAACATGTGTGTATGCTGCTTGCTCGCATTAATGTACTGTTCATGTGCGGGCTGGCCATGTCATCAGCTGATTGTGCTGATCAACACCTGTTTGTGCAGCCTGGACACCCTGACTACCCCACCACTGCTGTCATCCCTCCCAACATCATCAGGCAGGTATAGACACACCCCTAGCTTAGGTTTGCTAAGGCAGGAGCAGTCCCGAGGCACAGTTCTGCAATGTACGTACAGTATGCCTGACCCCCCTCCCATGCTGTCAACTATATGCGAGACCTGCACCTGGCTGACTACACACATACACTCCAGGAACCAGCAGCACACCCTGGTGATAAATGTGATACACCATAGTCAACCTCATCTGCATAGTATAGTCTTCTAATGAATAGTTATATGACCCATACCAAACCTCCAACATATTAACCACTGCTCAGTGTCGCTCACATCCACACACAACTGGCAACAGGTGCCTTACCATCACCATATTCAATGTCCCATGGTCTTCCCAGCAACAAAATATAACCGGTGTCTACATGACTACAACCCGTGGCCCTGCACACCACAGATGATGTGCATTAACACCACACCATAGCAGGTATACATAGATCCCAGGTTATCACGTACAGATCATCCGGCACAAATAGTCAATAGTGCTGATGTCCCCAGACATATGTTCACATCTATGTCCACCTCTACATCTACATATATCACATATATTATTTGTAGACATATATACATGGACATATATATATATATATATATATATATATATATATATATATATACATAGACACATATACATGTACACACATATGTAGATATGGCATTTATATCACAACAGCAAACCACATGACAGCAATGCATTAGACAGGAATTGAAAAGAAACTACATGTGCCACCTGCATCATGTAGTGTTGTTAATATCAAGGCACCGTATGTTATGTTGGATCACACGGGTCAGACCGTAGCAAGGGTAAGAGTAGAGCTGCTGACAGTTACTCACCAGACCTATTGGCGACTGTATGTGTTGACAACCCAGTGTCTTGGCAAAATATGTGGGCTGTGGACACTAAATAGGTCAGCAACAAAACAAACTGGACACATCCTGCAGCTAGCCACCCATAGATACCAACACATACGGTATAACTGCCAAAAACACACCTGCCATGCCCTGGAATCGAGCATCTACCTGTCTAGTCTACCACACTACAGCATTATGCAGTAACAGAATGCGCTACCGAGTTCTGGCATCACCGCACTCCCAAAGGCATACTTCTAGGCGGATGACATCATCCGCAAAGACAAAGATGCCGATAGGGAATGTATGTGGTGTGAGCCGTCTAAAAGCATTACTCTGTCCCCAGGCAGCTGGAAACACACACACACACACACACACACACACACACACACACACACACACACACACACACACACACACACACACACACACACTTGGCAGTGCTGGGAGTCAAACATACACTTAACTACCTTATCACACTACAGCATTACGCAGTTACAGAACGTGCTACTGAGATTACTGAACACAGCACTCCCACAGGCATACTTCTAGGTGGGTGACATCATCCACAAAGGCAAAGACGCCGATAGGGAATGTATGTGGTGTGAGCCATCTAAAAGCATTACTCTATCCCCAGGCAGCTGGAAACACACATACACACACACCTGGCAGGGCTGGGAGTCAAACATACACCTAACTACCTTATCACACTACAGCATTACGCAGTTACAGAATGCGCTACCGAGATTACTGAACACAGCACTCCCAGAGGCATACTTCTAGGTGGGTGACATCATCCGCAAAGGCAAAGACGCCGATAGGGAATGTATGTGGTGTGAGCCATCTAAAAGCATTACTCTGTCCCCAGGCAGCTGGAAACACACACACACACACACACACACACACACACACACACACACACACACACACACACACACACACACACACCTGGCAGGGCTGGCAGTCGAACATACACCTAACTACCTTATCACACTACAGCATTATGCAGTTACAGAACACGCTACCAAGATTACTGAACACAGCACTCCCAGAGGCATACTTCTAGGTGGGTGACATCATCTGCAAAGGCAAAGACGCCAATAGGGAATGTATGTGGTGTGAGGCATCTAAAAGCATTACTGTGCCCCAGGCAGCTGGAAACACACACACACACACACACACACACACACACACACACACGGCAGGGCTGAGAGTCGAACATACACCTAACTACCTTATCACACTACAGCATTACACAGTTACAGAACGCGCTACCGAGATTACTGAACACAGCACTCCCAGAGGCATACTTCTAGGTGGATGACATCATCCACAAAGGCAAGGACGCCGATAGGAAATGTATAGAGAGTGGGCAGTCTGAAAGCATATTACTGTCCCAAGGTAGACGTAGACAAACACACGGCAGTGGTGTGATCGGGGCAACTAAATATCTACGGAGCACTACAACAACACTACATAGATACGGGACGCGCCACAGATAGTACACCCTTCAAGACAGTCAACCAGTGTGTTCAATGTAGGCATCCATCGTGATGTTGAAAATGGACATCTGTTGCCTGGATGACCACCATCGCTATACAGGATGTCAATGGCCTTGCCCATACACAGAGGCACATCACCGACACAAGGTGTCACTGGGCATGCCCACACGCTTAGTATCACATGTCCATTTGGAATGTACTGTGTGTGCATCTACACAACGGTGTACTGGGCATGCTCACACACTTAGCAGTTGCAAAGGGCCATCTTGCATGCACACGGATTCTAAACACAGAAGGGCGCAGTTTGGAATGTACTGTGTGTCCATCTACACAACGGAGTACTGGGCATGCTCACACACTTAGCAGTTGCAAAGGGCCGTCTTGCATTCACACGGATTCTAAACACGGAAGGGTGCAGTTTGGAATGTACTGTGTGTCCAGCTACACAATGGCGTACTGGGCATGCTCACACACTTAGCAGTTGCAAAGTGCCGTCTTGCATGCACACGGATTCTAAAAATGGAAGGGCGCAGTTTGGAATGTACTGTGTGTCCATCTACACAGCGGTGTACTGGGCATGCTCACACACTTAGCAGTTGCAAAGTGCTGTCTTGCATGCACATGAATTCTAAACACGGAAGGGTGCAGTTTGGAATGTACTGTGTGTCCATCTACACAACGGTGTACTGGGCATGCTCACACACTTAGCAGTTGCAAAGGGCCGTCTTGCATGCACATGGATTCTAAACACGGAAGGGCACAGTATGGTGTTACTGTCCCCACATACATGAAGGCCACTCACATGTACTGACCAGTACACACTCAGGAGCCATCACAGATGTCTCAGGTGCAGATCACAGAGGTACACACCGCAGTCTACAATGTAGCCCTCAGATATCACCATGTCGTTGGACCAGCAATACACAGCCATACATTACCACAACACCGTGTGACTCATGACTAGTGGACTGTACATAGGTCTACAGCAACTGTGCAGACTACACATGTAACGACAGGGTTCCATCATGTGTTATGCATTGCAATGATACCACTGTACATAACCAGGTCGGCTCTACACATACCAGGGGCCCTGGGTCTTACACAGCAGTGACAGATGACTGTCGCTGTACACCAAAGAACACACATGTTTGGATATGTCATACATGTAATCGCAGTGGATATGTGCATGGACCACACACACACAACACATATGTACATAGCATAGCTTTTGCTGTCCTCCGTGCAGACAAGTGGCTACAGCAATCACATGCATGCAAATGGAAGGTGAGTCCATGGCTGTCGTATGCTAACAGTACATGAGGTAGCAATGTTGACCGAGGACACATTCCCTCTGTACTAGTTACCCATGACACCCATCATATCATACAACAGTCCATGTGTTATGTATGTCATCACACATGTCCACCAATTGCAATGCATACAAACATGGCTACATGACAGGCATGTGGGACCAACACACATGTACAATTTGTAGTGTGCATGCAGCTACCATGCATGTGCAGTAGCTGATGTATGTAACTCATCCGTGCCTAACTACAACATTCAGTTGCAATGCAGCCCCATCATTGACACCTGTATATGGTGACATACTGACAGTACGGTAGGATGTACATCAGGTATGGATGGATGTGTGTACATAAAGTGGTGATCCACCTGTGCAGATGGATGTTTGCCAGGGACAGCTCACAGGTGTGTCACATGCCATCCTACCATTACATGTGCAAACAGTACGCTATGTTACTGTTACTTGACGGTGAAGACATAAAACCTACACAGCAGTCAGGTGTTACTGACTGTACATCACTTGACACCTGTAACACTGACATCCTCCCGTATGCATATAGCAGCACAATTGCCAGACGTAGCGTTGGTACACATAATGCGGCCAATACTGCTGCATGTCTGTCAGACGTATCACCATATAGCAGGTGTATCATTCACAGTACTGCCATGTGTGTTTGCTTGTGTGACCATATATGCCACATATGGTGGGGAATACATCCCAATTGTTACACACCCCTGTACACTGTTGTAGAGATCTGTACATACTGCAGTGTGGAAAGCATGATGTAGGCAGGGGTGGTGTGTGTATCACACACATCAGCTATCCGTATGTGTATGACATTTGTGGTCTCCACAGTGTGTGTGTGTGTGTATGTATGTATGGCTGTCTGGTGCATGGAGTGAGGGTGTATGCTACCGTACAGAACACACAGGATCCCTAACCCCTCATGGTGATGCAGTCTACTACCCTGTTGATGCCATCGGTCTCAGCCGTACTGGCTACCTGTACATGTTCTTTCTCTGTGTCGCGTCATGTGAGTGCACAGTACTGTGAGGGTGATGACCACATAGGCAGGGGTCCTCACCTCAACACTATGGGGTGTGCATTATAGTGTTGTTGACCCTGTGAGTGTGGGCATGTTCTTGTAATGTGACAGGGTATTACTGCTACACAGTGAGGCCTCATGCTATCAAGTGGCCTTGAATGTTATCATCGGCCGGACCACTGTGTACAACCCCTGCACCATGTCAACATACCTGTGATGTGAGCTGGTATGGATGTCACGTCTCTAGCCACTGTAGCCTATTAAACTGCCCACATGCTTCTGGATCAGTATATGTGTGGACATCTGTGGTATGTTAGCCTTTCCAACAGTCAGGTTGAGGCTACGTATAGCATGCTGATATTGCCATACGTGCCTGTGAGTACTCCACAGTTACACATGGGAGACTGCCAAACACTGCTACCTGTAGGCACATGCAAGTAGACCATAAGGAGGGAACCAGGGCATCATTACCAACATGCTGTTACTGTTGTTACTATGACACATACTGTGAACATATAACAATGCATGCTAAACCTGTACTACATGGTATGTCTGGTGCATGTCAACAGTACACAACTAATGTAATATACACTTCTATCACTATTCTTACACAACTAATGTAATATACACTTCTCTCACTATTCTTACACAACTAATGTAATATACACTTCTCTCACTATTCTGTTCACCCTGTGCATCAGGCCATTTGAGCATGTCCCTGCACCGATGATGTAGATGACAGGGATGTGGCACAGGCTTCATCATATGCACAGGGTGATAATATTTGCCAGGGGCATAGGCTGCACCAATGGATGACATCATGTGTGTGGGTAAGGGCCGGTGATATGATTGGACATGTCTGTTCAGTATGCATGTGGGTGTTGTGGTGCCCTACAGATGTGTTTGCTGTGTGCGTGTATGTGTGCACACAGTTCTGCCTTTTGTGAGGCCTACACAGGGATATTATTGACAGCTCCAGATTGTACAAACCAGGTTGTACAGCCTACTGTGTCCAGCCACGGCCACGTGACCTGTGCCTGCCAGGGGTTGCACGGGCATTACCAGTCGGAGGTACAGATTGGCTACTGTCTGACGACACATGTCCACTGGAACTGTGTCCCCGTTGGGAACGTCCAGGGCCACGTCCAAGTGGCCTGCTGTGTCCTGGTGTGGACAGCGCAGCACCAGATTCACTGCTACTGCTACCGGCACTATGGGAGTGGCATGTGAGGTGGCACGCTCACGTTGACCTGCACTAGGTGGTGTAGCTGGCTTACGTCCATGTGGCCTACGCCTCACTCCTACCAGATGTTCCAGTACAGACAGCTCACGCTCGCGGATTGTCATGCCACGGTCAAGGATTCTGACCATGTCACCCAATTGCCTGTCCAGAACATCAGCAATCTGCTGTTGAGCATTTGCCATTGCCTGGATGTTACAGTCTGGAACATGCGTCTGGCGATACCAGCTGCTGCGTTCTGTCCTGCAGGTGCATGTCTGCCAGAGGTCCTCCTACGAGCAGCACCGGCCACATGCCTGTGTGGCACATCTGCAGTCATTATACTAACACCATGGTGTGGAGACACCTTCTGTAGCCATCACACGTTCCTGTTCCACGCTAACAGATGCTGACTGTCCTTCCTCTATGGCCACTGGTGATGTGGTATGTGTTGGCAGCAGAACTGTGTGCGGGGAAGAGGGGGACATAGCTGGGATGGCAACCATTGGCACAGATTCATCCCCTGACAACCCTGCCTGTACCTCATGCATGTGTTCATCACTGCTAGTATCTGTGGGGACACTAACATCAGATGGACCGCATTAGGGTAACGCACCTACATCACCTGTGAATGCAAAGAAAGACTCTAAATTACAATAAACACACACACACAGACACACACACACAGACACACACACAGACTCACACAGACACACACATAGACTCACAGAGACACACACAGACACACCATGCATGTGATTTGACAGACAGCATGCAGCATGCCTGTGATACAGCAGATGGCATGCAGCTCAGACATTAATAGTGTTAGTTAGCATACCTCCCTGGGGTGCACACTACAGCAAGCAGGTGTCATATCAGTAGCCATACAGTTCACACAATCATGGTAGCATGCATGCATCCCTGTGATACACCATGTGGACCAGAACAGGATAACAGTACACATGGCTGACGTGACCTTGACATGTAATCAGCTGACGTGTGCATTAACATGCTTACATGTCTGACACAATGGAGTCCTGACACATGTACAGCGACGTAATGGGCATCACATTGCGGTGTTGTCTGTATGCCCTACAGATAGAATGCACGTTTAGCAAATGTGCATGAGCATGGAAGGGTAGTGTGAGCCGTCTACATTGCTATACAGTGTGAAGTACAGATACTGTGCCATTGCATGGCATCATGAGGCATCTATATTGCTATACAGTGCATAATATGTACACATTGCATAGCCATAACTGCATTCATACCCATGATATAACTGTGGATTGTGACCCACGATGCTGAGGTGTATACACACCAAAACATGCTGTGTCATGTGACAGGTCACTGGAGGACCTACAGATGACACCCCTGCACAACTACTACAGAGTCTTAGCTGCCTGGCAACCATGTCCACACATAGCAGACTTGTCAATTCGCCATGTCCCACATGACATTGATGTACCACACACACGAGGTGCACAGCTAATGGTGATGTTCTACAGCAGCAAGGGAAATGTACAGTATCTGTGGCCTGATGTGGTGTCAATGTCTGTGGAAGCTGTATAAGTGACTACTGTCATGCTATGACACAGTCATGATCTTCAACACATCTTATATGGTAGACTTCAGTGACACCTCCACTAGCTGTGCACAGGCTTTTAGGATGTCCAGTGTACCACATCAACTGTATAATTAGTCAACTAAGGCTATAATTGGACCATGTGTGGACAATGTGCAACAGGGTGTATATACATCACATCTACTGTGTGGCTACATGTCTCTGGCCATCCCCCATGGCCATGTGTGCACATGTGTTGGCCAAATGTGTGTGATGGCTGTCTATCTCACATGTCTGTGTTGTCCCATGTCACCATCCACAGGGTTATGCAGGCAACGGGTTGTATGTTTGGTATGTGGGGTATGGGTTATGGGATAGTGTGACAATATTGCAGCCAGAACACTACGTGTCTGGGACATGTCAGATGGCACATCACAATGTGTGCACCCATTGCAGGTGCATATAACACAATGGTGACTCCGGTGAGCTGCCCATATCACAGCTCACTGTGTGGTACTGTTTGTGTACCACACGTGTTGTTCCAATGTATAGTACATATGCCTACATTGTACACCTCCACCGTTGTATGCACAGCTGTCCACACATGTAGCAATGACAAATACTGTGGTTTCATGTCAGTGTATCATTTCATTTGTATATATTGCACATGGGTGGCCAGTGTGAATGATGGGTGATGCGACCTGTATATCGTCACTGGACCGAACATCAAGTGTACAAGTGTTAACTGGCCACATGGTGAATAGATCTATGCTTTAACATGCCTGATACTGATGACAGTCTCACTTGCAATGGACTGATGTCTGTGCGGCATGCCAGAGGTACCTGTATAGGGGTGACACAGCAGTTTGAACATTATCCATGACTGTATGACAGCCACAGGGTGCACTGTGCATGTTAACACATTCGCCTGTACAATAGCATATAGTATGCACATGTGTGCATACACAGGGTAGCATACTGTAGTATGCAGCATGTGTGTCAACATACCTTGCATATGATATTACATTACATAATGTACAGTGACACATGCAACTAAATGGGATATAATAGTCATATGTGCAGTACTGACTTACCAGGCAACTCCAGGCTCATTGGTTGGGAGACACCCACCTCCACGATGGCAGCTAGTGTTTGTGGATGCTGTTCTGAAGGTGTCCCCAGACTGGCCAGTAGCTCCTCGGTGTGTGTGAGTGGGGGCTGTGTTGGTGGCCCACCACCTGGCTGTTCCACCTTGTTCCCTGGTGATTTCAGTGGCACGCTATTTTGCATGTCATATCAAGTCCGTGCAGTGTCTGCGCACCTGCTGGCAGGTGCAGTTATGGCCACCCACATCATTCACCCTCCTGTGAAGATCCTGCCACAGGTCATCACACTGCTGGGCATGCTGTGGCACATGGCTGAACAACACCTCGTAGTTCTCATGGAGGTACGGGATGAGGACATCATCCTCCTGGCGGCTGTACACTGACAGGCGTGTACGAGGCATTATCTGTAAGACATAATGATGGTGACAGGTCACAGTATCAGAGATGTACAGAGATACTGCTGCACATACATTTCTAGTAAATCTAGTACATCTGCACAGTTATCTTTGCAAATCATCATGACACTGACATGACTGACATGTTTGTGTCACACACGTAGCACCCGTTATGCATTGGATATCATCACCATATATGTGTCATCTCATTACATTGTTCATACTCCATGTGAATGCTGTCTTGATGTGGGTATGTCTGTTTGCCTGCATTGGTGTTCTTACCTATCAGCACATGCTTGGATGTGTCCACGGTAATGCTGTTGATCTTGATGCTGTGTATATGTCACATATCAACACATACACTGCCTTAATGGACTTGAGCAGTGACAATGCACACATACGTATGGAAACCTTTACATGCATGTGTTTTGCCATATACATCTACGCGGCACTGTACAGCTGTTCAACATCCTGCCACGGATCGCCTGTGTTGCACATGTGATAGACATGGGACAATGGCTAGTCGGACGTCATTCGCAGGGATGGTTATCAACTATAGCATGTACGGGCAAGGTTTCCTAGCTGTATCCGACAGCCATTTTGCCACCGCGAGGTGCATCAGTGCCACATTACTGATCCAGACAGTTGATACTACCATGCGGCCATCACACCATGTATGACAGAGATGACATGTGCAGCTTTGATGGACAGGGTTGCATGGTATGGCGGGAGTATGTCACATGTATGGCACAGAGATCTGTCCAGCATGTGGTGATCCTAGTAGTAGGACGGTGGCTGTCCATGACGTATGTCTTTCAGATCAGGATATGGACATGTAGCATGTCCAACATCATAGTGTAGCACATGTCTTTATGCAAGGTAGACAGCATGCTGCATAGTGGAGGTGAGGATTGTGAAGGCTGGTATCGCCCATCCACACATGGCCAATACTCCTTAAAGGTGATATGTGATCCAATATTGGTCACCTGAGTGCTGTGTATGCCTGTCCAATGATCTCCATGCTCATGGATGGCACCCTGTCATGACATGGGTACCTCGTATGACTACCTAAGGGTTCTGGAGACGTCACCAACTCAGGGAGGTGAACTGCACAGCACCATCCCTTACACAGTGTCCATAATGTTGACCGCAGCCTAGGTGGTAGTTAATGGGTACAGGGATATTCACCTAGCGGTGACAATGCTGATATTATCTGGCAGAATGTGCACATATGTCACACACCTCACCCACAAAGCCCATTCTGTATGTTGTTCACAACACTGAGACAGCTATTGCTCATAGGTCATGGCCATTCACATCCTTACATACACAGATGCCTCATATTTGTCTGTGTGGTATGGGCTACAATGAGGGTGGAGTACAACACATTAACCCTGTTTTACTGTAGCTGGCACTGGTGTGATATGCACATGTCACTCTGGCACCTTTTGTAGTGTTGATTCTGTCAACAGGCCACTGGTAGAACACTCCTGTGACATATGAAGGTATATGTAGTCAAACATCCGTACTGTCATGTACATCTGTACTGTTAACATCTACACTGATAATGGTTCATGGACTTGCAACCATACTCAGCAGGGTAATAGTGCGGTGCCACCAATTATGACTATCGTCACCACTTGTGGGTTGATATTATCCAACACCCTATCTGTATTGTATTTTCATGCTTAGCACTTGTTCAGAACTTGTGAGTGCTTCATGAGCTACTGATTAATATAGCACCCATTCCACACCATTTTTAACAAATACACTGTCTGTCCTTACATTTCCAGCTTGCTTACAGTACAACGGCTGTTGTACACACGTAACTCACATATCTTGTGAGACATGGTTGTATATACAGGCATGTCCAACTGTCACATACCAGTGCTATTGCCTGTCTATATGATGAATATGTCTTACATGTGGCAATAGAGCAATTGTCTCATGTATACAGTCAATGCTCACCTCCCAACATACGACACTACAGCCTGTGGGAGATGCACATATGCAGCCCTGCTGGGGGTAATGCTGTCACCAACCCTGACTGAACCTGACAATCATGTGGGGATGTGTAACATTCGCAACACACCCCACTCATCACATAGTCTCACAAGATCTCCACCACCACAGGCCACACATACGAGTACAACTTGTGCAGTACCTCTCCATACTCTGTGTAGGCACCAAAGGCAGCCCCCATCACCAAACACAACAACAGTAACTTATAGCCCACAGACTCATGTGTGCCCATCACATACAGCCAATAGGGTGTTATAACATACACAACACACTTGTCATAGGAGACTCTGTAGGCAGTCACACTGATGTTCCACTCAGCAGGTTACACAAGGCGATAGTCGCTTACATCTTGCTTTCGGGTAACTGGTTCTGCAACATAACCTATGCACCCATGCCACACCTCACCAGGTACAATTTGACTGTCATTCTCCATGTTAGTGTGACTGCCCTGAGATGCAACTTCAGAGACTACGTGTGCAGGGACATGCAATAGCTCACCGGTCTTGTAGCCCTGAAGGTATGGGCCAAGCCCTGGGGAGCATTATGCATTCATCCGGACCTGATACCACTGTACAACGACTGACTGTGTCACTTCAACAGTTGCCTATGCTTCTGCTGTCATTCCACAGACATCTGGTATCTGTCCGCTTTGACTGACATGGTCAACAAAACAAGATGCTTTGGCACAGATGACCTGCACCTGTCAGCCCTGGGAGTACAGATAACATGTAAGGCTCTTGCTGCTTCTATACTGCCTGTCTTGCACAGTTTCCAATAACATTCACCACCAGAACGGGAACAGGCACGCAAAACATGGGGTCATGTGACGCAATGCTTGACATCTTCATCTCTGACGCACGCAGGCAAGGCACTCCTTATAATGGACCACTTCAATATCTCTGCAGTGACTGGGACCTGCCTCTAGGCTCTGCAGAGCACACCTGCAATGACAGGTTATACACAGACCATACCTTTCAGTCATGTAACCTGGACCGGCACACCCACGTCTGAGGTGTTCCCATATTTCACTATGTTGTACACACATCCTGGCTAGTTACTTAGCACAATGCATCAGAGGTGCTCCATGTGCAACTAACTGTGGCCAGAGCTGTTATACACATTGTAACAAGCTACGGATTCAACAACATACCCCACGGTTACCAGACCTCATTTCTTGGTGTACTGGACAGTAGGGTTCAGACAGGTACTACTGATGTGAGACTGACACTACCCCACACTTAACTGGGATAGCCACTCATGTACCGACACATTAGGCCAACACTGTCCGGGATTCATAACCTCCACTTGGCTGGATCAACCCATACACACCACCTCCAAGACCATCAATATCCTTGACATGGACAATGCCAACATGTGACTGGTGTTCCACACCTGGGGTTATCCCCTCATTGGTGGATTCCGAACATATGCTAATCACCCTTGTTATCCACATCCCGGCACCACACCCTTCACGGCATACACAGTTCAAGAGTACTACAATGCCTACTACAGACGTCTTATGACAGCAGTAGTTAACGTCATGACACCTGTGCAGATGGACAATGCACATACAAATGCTGAAACATACCCCAGTGCACTTCATTAGCATTTACACAACTGCATGGATCATGCTATTTCACACAGAGCCATGATGGTACCCACCAGATAACGGACACCACTCTGGGGGTCCAGTTCCATGGACATAATTTACAACAACAGCTGGAGGCTGTTGCAAAGTGGAGTACAATTCCATAGGTAGGGTAGCTCACTGGTCAGCCTCGGTAGGGCTACAGGATCCCTCATCACATACTCTGAAACTAGCTACGTAAACATTACTGCGACACATTCCAGGGTGTACCACAAGGCATTATGGAGGTATGTCAGTAGTCAATGGCAATACCCACATCTGCTCTGACACACAACAGCTACTCAGGAACATTACAGAACCAGGTGATGTTGGCAACATGCTGGCAGATGGGTTCAATGCTAACATTACACCCACTCACTCCGTACATAGCCACAATCCATGCAGGAACATTGGGGTGTCCCTGTGGTCACACCTACACAGTACTAACCTGCACTCTATATGGCCTGGAACACTGGCCCCATGTGACTGTCCAACATCCCAGGCTGTGATTTACACAAACCTCTGAATGACATGTCTCCCCACTTGGCCACCATATTCAGTAATAGCCTTGTATCAGACATCGTGGCCCCTGAATGGCACACAGCAACAGTTATCACACTCCACACAGGTGGTGCCACAATGCATGAGGGGGACTATTGCCCTATACACCTGACTGGACTGTTCTGCAAGGCTATGGGGCACATCATCATGGAAGTCATTCACAGAGACATTGGTGGGCTCCGGTCCTTTGATTCCATCCAGGTTGGACCTGTTAGGGCTAGAGCATGGCTCCTACACCTGTTGGACTCCTTTCATACAGTTACCAGGGTAGTTGATGACGGTAAGGGGGTCCACACAACCTACATTGTCCTCTCATTGCCTTTCAGCACCATTCTCCATTCTGGTATTGACAACATACACATCCACCTGCACATCAACCCCTGTATCTCAGGATGTTATGCAAAATGGCTCACGGACAGGACACACAAAATGAGGGTAGCATACCATAGTACCTACTGCATTTTAGTTACACTTGGCGTACCACAGTCCTCAGTC
The DNA here is from genome assembly GCF_019279795.1 of Protopterus annectens. Taxonomy (NCBI): domain Eukaryota; kingdom Metazoa; phylum Chordata; order Ceratodontiformes; family Protopteridae; genus Protopterus; species Protopterus annectens. Next base: position 1,159,890,076 of record NC_056728.1, read on the forward strand.
ATAGGGCCCCTCATGTTTGGTATATGCTTCCCTGAGGTACAGGCTAGCACAGAGGGACTTTCCCTGCCTAGCTTTACAGACAACTGCATACAAAGCACCATGATTGATCCACCAGCTGATACTGACTCCCTCCATAATGGTGTCACTGTGACGGATACCTGATATCAATATCATGGCCTCAAGCTGCATGACACAAGGTGCATGAACATCCCCTTTGCATTACACCATTCACCCACTGACTATCACATAGGTGGTAGTCCCCTACATGCATGTCACATTGTACGTGATCGTAGTACACACGTATGTCGCACCCACTCCTTTGATAACCATATCCTTCTACGTGGCCACACTTATCTGTACTGGGTTTGTAGCTGGAACATAGGCACCCATTGTACCTCTGAACTCCAGACGTATACACACATTCCAGGGTACAACACCCCATTTAGGGTGTACCTTATACAACAGCTACGGCTTTACATACCACAACATTAACATGCCATGACGTTTATTGAGCTCTGATGGTTGACGTATGCGGCAGAACTACGGACACCATGTCTGTACACATTTGCATACTACATACTCAGGGGTTACCTCTGCTGAACAGACAGGGCCCATGTCCACAACAATATTCATGGATGTACTCCACATAAGCGACATAAGCAAAAGCCACTGTGAGCAACATGCTCATGGATATGTGCACACATGCAACGATGAGTGGGATGTGCTTGAGGGTTACATTCCCAAACCAGGCACTCACCATGCTTTGGAACATAATTCCTATGTACATCACACAGGGACACTCAGTAGCACTGTTCATGTGATACCTCACTTGGTGGATGGGAGACACATGTACACCAGGGATCACTGCAGTGGCTGTACTGTGCAGAGGTGCAGGTAACACATGGCTCTGCTGTTCACAGACAGGACACTACCCTAGAGAGGTGCCGCTGGTGTGAACACTGTAGTTGTGCTTACACATAGACTTGCCAGACTGCATAGTACCCCACTATGAACCTGTGAAGCTATTACATGTCCTTTGTGCATGGTTAATTGAGTAGCTCTTCCATTTAGATTAGCTATGTTGCTATTACAGTGTCCCGTGACTACAAGCCATATGTATCCTGTTACTGTATATTGTACATGCCAATAGACGATACCTTTGGTATGCATGATATGCCTGTTATGCTGTGTAGAATATCTGACATATCTACCTACAATACTGTACATTACACATATTTTACATAGTATCCCATAATGCAAAGCATACTTGCACAGCGGGACCACCTTAGACATGTCATTGTCGTTATATGCCCATACACATGCCTACCGTGACAGTATATCAACATATACTATCCCCTGCTATGGCACGTACTTGTTGGACATACCCTACCACTGACGGAGGGTGGTATGGAATTGTTCTGTTTAAAGCCCTCATGTAGCATCCCTTGTGGTGTCTGTGATGTTTATCTTGTGGCCCACTGCAGGACACACAATTTTTACAAGTGTTACTATGCTCAGCATGACATCACTACATAATACCTTTTCCCACTTTATGCATTGCGGACACTTTTAATTAATACAAAACAGGCTATATATACACTAACATAATTAATACAAAACAGGCTATACATACACTTACATACCGAGTGTTCTACATACCTTGTTATCATTACGGACTTTCATAACTATCTCTCTTACACTGTTTAAACAGTTCTATGGTATGAGCATACGGTTTGAATGTCTGGCAAGTCATCCTTATATACATCGATACCTGTAACATATGGTTTCCTGCTGCCAATTGGTGTTCCTGAGTGACTTATTACTTGCACATCAGCTGTGCAGCTACTCCATTCGCCAATTACATGGCAACAGTGGGGTATAATTGAATTCTCCACTTGGGCATTGCCCATTTGCCCTACCTTTGGGGAGATGGCCTGTATTGTGTTTTGTTGTGTGTAATTGCAACTGCTATGTGTAGAGACATGTATAGTTTGGATTCATGTCCCCCGTGGATTGTGTGTGACAGCTAGAGTATGTGGTTCTACATGTGAGTGTACCTGTCATCCCAACCATCTGATAAGGGACTATTGCAAACAAAACCTGTAACATCGCCGTTTGTTCCATTATACAACGGCTACGATTTCACACGGTGCCTTTAAATGTGACTCTCACAAGGTATGTTAAAGCTTCTGCAGATGTAATTGACTGACTGGATGTTTGTGCTGTAATTACAGTCTGTATTGCTATAGTTTCGTGTGTGGGGGATGTAGGTGGGTGTACATAGCATATACAGGTTTGTGGGGCTTGCATTTCTACATATTCCATATATGTGTGTGGGCTCCTTCCCTAATTAAAGAGCTATCGGTTAGTAGACTTTTGTTACGGGATTATACATTGGGCCATTGTTAATTGGTTTCTATATAGTATGCAGGTGAGGTTGATACTTCCATACCTCCGGAATTACAGCAATATGTAAAGGAATGTTACTAAATGACAGCTGTCCTGTGTATTTCTGTTCCAGATATTTGCAGTCATTGCAGTTGTGTTGGTAACTGAACCTTTTTGGCATGGGTTGCCACCTTTTCAAATGGCCATTGTGGGACACTTGCATCGGTGTTTACAGGCCGACACATACCCATGGTCAGTACACAGGATAGCACATACTTTTATCCTCAATACATACTTATTGTTGTAGGACTTTGGCTACTTCTCATATTGCATGTAACATTTACATTTCTTACATACAGGCATAACTATTTAATGCAACTATTACATAATATATGGGACATAGTAATGTCCTACAATCTCGGACAGTTACCCTTTGTAATGTTTTATGTCAGGACACAACTGCCCAGGGAGGGGCTGTCCCTCCTAATGTGGGACAGGTGGTAACCGTATGCCTATGGCTAGCTATAACCACACCTACCGTAATGATCTACCTCCGAATTGGCACTAACAGACACACGATGCAGACCACACACACACATTACAGTCACACGGAAATGCACATGGCACCCTCAACACACACATGCACAGACTACGGCAATCATAAACACAGTTGAACACAGTACCTACGTGGACCGTAACACCGGCAGCGGTAACTAAATGTCCCTTCATATCGTGATAATATTACTCACGGTTCTAGTGTTCCGGTACTGTGTTCTTTCAGTCTTTCAGCCTCGTGGTTATGCGTGTCGGTATGTGACACATTCCATAGTTGGCGGTATCCTATTTATTTGTACCTCCAAGGTTTTATGAATGTCGTTGACCTATCTATATATTTGCAGATATCGGTGAATCTGTATATATCAACATATATCTCTCTATCACCCTTTCTATCTGTATTATATATATATATATATATATATATATATATATATATATATATATATATATATATATATATATATATATATATATATATATATATATATATATATCTATATATATATATCTATATATATATATCTATATATATATATATATATATATATATATATATATATATATATATATATATATATATATACATATAACTCTGACAGAGAAAGTGACAGGCAAACTACACCTTTCATTGTGTACTTGTCGGTGTATACTGTTTCCTGGACTCTGCACGTTTGTGTCTGAACCTGTCACATTACACACCTGCCGTAGGTACTTCTTGGCTACCATAGTGTTAGTTGATTGTATACATGATTGCGTGTTCTACTCCTGGCAGTGGTCATTTTACCCTTCAGAGCAGATGCTATTAGTACAGGGGTGAATAATGTTGGTTTCACCTGTTCTGGACATCATTGACCGTGATCTGCGTGATATTCAGAGAAGCTTAGCCCTGTTTCGCGCATATCCGTATAGTCATATTTAAATGACACTTACCAGCACTGGGCAACGCATATTCCCACTAACGTGTGCTAAACATGATCTGATGACCTGCATCCGACATGCATTATTCGTGCCTTTGGGATTATGTTACATCCCTTGCAGGATGTGGGACCGGGAACATGCATGACGGTCACTGCATTTACCACTTGGCCATCTGCGATTTGTACACGTGTTATGGCGTTTTGTATGTGGTGTATACTACGGCTGTTACTCCATACTCCACTCACATGGGTAACTCAGTTAGTTTACATATGGATGAGTCCAATTAATGGTATGTCCATGTGATGTTTACTGGATGTGCTCCAGCATTGGGTATGTATATCACAGTGAGCCACACACGATAATGTGCTACACCTTCAAATAACCATAGGTGGAGCATGCTGGGGTGACGAATACCTGTCATGGGTACACCCCATGCCTTGACACAACATCCATGATTACATTATGTGGAGCCCCTCATTAACGCAGCAGGGAATGCGTGCAGAGTGTGTGCAGAACAGTGCTTACACACATGTGATCGCGCGATTGCCTCTGCTCCACTGAGTGACAGTTGGTTACTCGATGTTGTGGTGACAGCAGACACTGTTTGCCTCTTTTGGTGTATGGCCTCTGACAATCGGGCGTATACCTACCGATGTACCTAGGAATCTATACACACAGCGCCAACATATGCTGATAGGTGCATGTACGGTTCAGGTGTTGACATTCCTTGTTCCAATAGCTGTTGTGTGTACAATGTTTGAGGCTGCCTATGTAGGATTCACACAGTAGGCCACCTATACATTACAATTTACAGGTGGTCATGTGTGTGTGCCATCCATTTTACTGTGTGTGCAGGTGGAGAGGTGTGTCAGTCCATAGGGGCCTACACTGTCAGAGTATGTGCTATACATTCCCTCTTTGCCAAGGCGTAGGCATATTGGGCATGCCTCTGTCTGCCTACTGGGGCTGGCACAGGGTGTTCGTGGTCTGAATCCCTCTGTGCCTGTGATGGCCTTGGCAATTGCGATGGGCTATGAGGGCCTTCACCATTTTGTCCCTGCTGCAGCTGTTTCCGCAGGATCATATTATGTAGCATGGCACATACTATGAAGATGTGGGCACACATGCCTGGAGAATACTGCAAGGCTCCACCAGATGTGTCCAAGCAACGGACCCGTGATTTCAGCATCCCAAACACATGCTCTATGATGATTCTGGTTTGTGCGTGTGCCTCATTATGGCGTTCTTGCATGGGTGTGTGTGCATTTCTGATGGTAGTCATCATCCACAGCTCCAGTGCATAGCCAGCATCCCCCACAAGGTGGCCATGTGGGATATCCTCCCTGACAAATACCTGATACAGCTGTGAGGCATGCCAGATATGGGAGTCATGGTAGCTTCCAGGGCTGCCAGGACACACATCCATGATAATGCCCTGGGCATTGCACATGACCTGGCAGTTGATGGAGTGGAATCCCTTGCGGTTTATGTAGTGCCTACCATGCTCACCGGGTGGTGACTTGATATGTATGTGCATGCAGTCTATCGCACCCAGTACCTCCGGGTAGTGTGCCACATGGTAGAAGTGACGCATATTGCTGGCCAACTCCTCCTGAGTTCGGGGGAAGTATATATGCTCATTGGCATGTGGTAACATGGCATCCAGGAACTGGTGTAGTACCCTGGATGCTGATGCCTGTGAGATCCCCATTATCTCTCCAGTTGGCCTTTGAAAGGTACCTGTGGTTAGTATTCACAAGCTTACACATACCTTCGTGTCCACTGGGATGGGTTCCCCTCTGTTGTTTCTGGTTCTCAGGCGTGGCCGTCACAGCTCAACTATTTGCTGTAAGATGTCCCTGTCCACCCTGTAACGCTCTACTATCTCCAGATCATGTAGCCCCTGGTAGGTTACCCTTGGTCTGAACACTCTTCTCCTCCTCCGGGGCCTGCGGTGGTTGTCAGCATCATCCTCCACAACACCGTCAGTCTCTAACACATGGTGATGAATCACAGCTATGGCAGCTCCCAACATGTACATTTTAAAAGTTCCCCGTGTGTTTACACCTATGGTGCAGTGTTTGGGAATACACAGGTGTGTGTAGGGTGCTTTCACACTTTATACTATTGTGCTGTGAACACCGATGATGTCATAGGGTGTGTATGTACGATCATAGCTACAGGGTATCTTATGTGTTTTACTACAGGAACTACTATTGTGGTGCCTTTGGTGTTGAATTACATTTGGCTGCCATGGATTACCTCTTGCCCTTCCCTTTGCATTTCTTCACGTTTCACCTACCATTTTCTGGCATGCATCCAGCAGCCTGCTTTCATTTGTACTTTCCTAGACCTGGCTTATCTTGTGTAATGTGTTCTATTGCCGGTCTACTGTAGGTTTGCTTTGCTCTGCTATGACAGTTCTCCTTTCTTTGCAATCCGATGCCTCCCCTATCCTGTTTTGCAGGTTTCTGCGAGCAGACTTGTCAGCTGCCGTCGATTGCCCGCTGTGGGTTAATAGGTGTTAATTGCTCAGTTGTACTCCAATTACCCTACTGCAGGATTTCCTTCTTTTCTTCCCCTGACCTTCCTGTTTGTGCTATGGTTCACGGCATGTGCATCCGCTTACCGGGTTTCAGGCACATTTTCATCTCCGTACATATGCGCTTTCGGGCACCATATGTGCTCTCAGCTAAACGATTCTGTACCTACCTCCCCACCCTTGTCCTGCAGCTTTGCTTGGCAATGGCCAGGCCAGATTTGCATTGCTCCAATGTGCTTACAGCTACGATGGCACACCCCACTGCTGATGTCATGTATACCTCTGAGCCACTCCTCGGTGTTATAGTGCTGTGCCATATGGTACATCCTTAATCCAGTGGGATGTTTGCGATTCAGTATTACCTGCCTCATTTGCATGGCATTGACTACTAATTCATAGTTACCGCACCAAACACTGTCACAGACCCTCAGCAACCCTTGCAGCTTGGTTGTGGTGTACCATGCATACCATTGCATATTATGGTGAAATCCTGATTTGTATTACATTGCGATTTTATGACATTTGTGTATATTTTCTTTGTGTTCCAGTTTGCGCACACATGCCCTGTGGTTGTACTTTGCGTTACTGTGGACATGACATTAAATGTTGTTTTTTTAGGTGTTGTGCATCTTTTCTTATGCCATTGGCTATGTATTTAGCCATTGGCATATGTTAACTTTGTAATACATGAGTCTGGGCCGCTTCCATAGCTCCGATGTTCTGTTTGGGAAAATGTAAACCGTGATTTTTGGTTTACATTTCTGTGGGCTTATGCTACGCCTGCATCACTTCATGAATCGCTATATACCTTCATTTGCATGGTGCGGCACTGTGCATGGGGTGATTAGCATACCTAAGCTGAGGGCTGCGCAGTTCTGGCGTACGCCGGTAGTGCACGTGGAATTGGATCATACCTGAATCGCTCGACGGCCATATTTGGCATTATACCGCCTGCACTACGCCTGCACCTGGCGCAAGCTTCATGAATCCCGGGGATAATCTTTTTGATATGTTTCCCATGGACATAGTTATGGAATTTCTGGCATCCATACACCATTGCAAGAATCGGCTTTTCTGTCTGCACATATTTAATTGGTACATCTGTCAGCATTCTTGAAAAATGAGCAACACATCTTCCCTCCTGTAGCAAAACCATTTATAGCTCATGAAGACTTGTATTGTCTTGTAGTTGGTAATGCTGCATCATAGTACTTAAGGGTTGATGAAGTAGTAAATCCAACGTTTAACTCGATTCTTTCACTGTCTCCATACTGCATCATTCTTAAGCAGCTTTTGAGCTGCAAAGTAAGGAAAACAGCTGCATGAATACAATATGTCAGAACTAGTAAAACTAGGAAAAAGTTATATGCATTGTTGAGGAGTAAATTAAATAATTTGTTTTCATTCAAAAGTCAAAAGTAAAAGTAACCAATAACTCATTGAATCAAAATCAATTTAATGACCCAAAAATATTGTGAAAGTACAGGTCACAAGCTGATGAGACTCTGTTGCATTAAATTCATTAATTAAAGATTTTGTTACTCAAGATACTGTTCTTGCAAAAAAAGACTAGAATAAAAGCACTTGTTTTCTGACAAATACAGCATTAGTTTGTGTAAAATAATGAGACACTCTCTTTCTGACAAAACCTGTATAGTTTTAAAATAAGCGTTAGAGGCCATCTGAGGTATCTCTGAGTGTTAAAATGTACTTCTTATACTTGTAATATTTGTCCAGGCTGAGACTGAAATAAATTAAAATGTCAGAGGCATCTGAGGTGCCAGTGGTGTTCTGCAAGGTGAGATTGTTAAAGATAGGGTTATTTTTTAGCAGCAATTGTTTTTATGTAGTGTATTTATTAAAGACGAGACCTTGTCAGCATCCGCAAATCTGCCTGGCTGTCCGTCAAGCACTTTATTTATGAAATAAGATGGGGAGGGCAGGATTTGCCACTGTGCATTCAGGGTGGTGCGTCTTTGAGAAATAACCTCCATCTGCGTTAAATGAGTGACACCAACATATTATTTACTTTGTTTATATTTTTTTAACTAGGTTAGTCCCACTATGGTATTGATCTCTTTTCAGTGGAGACCCAAGGTGTTATTCATACTCACTAGGAGAAATTTGGTCAGAACACCAGGGGAACTTCCTTTACTCTTGAAAAACTAGGTAGTGCCAGAGGGCTGTCACTGGTCCATGAAGAATTCCAAGATGGAAGAAAAAGTAAACATTGTTGCTGGAGAATTTTAGGAGAGAGAGAGAGAGTCAGAGAGAGATTAAATTGTAGTTATGAAATTGTAGAACGAAGGCCTGGCTGCAAAGGTCTGGAGAATTTAATGAAGGAAGGAGAACAAGATGAAGGAGGGCAGATGAGATGAGATGGAATGCTGTGAAAGATTAAGTGTTGCAGGAGCAATCCAAAAAATAAGTTGGTGACATGATGGAGAAGAGGATTACAGAGAATGAAAAAGCACAGAGACATGTTTATCTGAAGGAGCAATCAGCTTTAAGAATATGTTTATGCAATTAGCTACCATGGATGACAAAAGTGAAGCAAAGGAAAAAACATATGCAAGTGTTACAAGTCAAGGAACAAGAAGCAGTATACAAAGTGAAGAAGGTGTCAGACAGGTGCAGAAGGGCAGTAGCTTCAGAAAAAAAAGCCCAGTGGCAAAAATAAATAGGAAAACCAGTGCCATTATTGACAATTATGATATTATGAATAATATTGCACTGGCATTAGGATTTACTTTAAGAGACATAAGAGCTTTGTTACATTTTGGGACAGAACACGTCTGTGAAGTAACTTCTGGAAGTTTTTCAGGTGCAGAAAAAGTTTATGGGTGAAATGGAAAAAAAATCACCTTGGAAGGACTGAGGGTGTATTCCTTAAGCTACCACAATGTGTACACATTGTGGTACCTTTCCCCAATTTAGAAACTGCTCTTACATTAAGCTGCACTGTACTTTAACACAAAGACATGCAGCATCTCAATGGGCTGGCCCCACTACTATGCTGAATGCTAATGAGGCATTTCAGGGGGAGAAGCACATACTAATTAGCCATGTCTTCTCTCTCTGAAACTACCTCCAGGAATGCATCTACACAGCTGAATAATTCAAGAAATCTCTTAGCCATGTGGATCAGCAGGCTATCCTTACCATGTCATGGTATTGAACATGACCAAAAGTCCATGTTCACCTACCTAACACAAATGTAGTGGGGGGAACCACTAACACCAGGGTTTATTCCTAAAGTGCAATGATGGCAACAATGGAAGTATGCTGATCAGAGGTTGGGGTGGGCACACAAAACAGCAACGAATACTGTTTAAAGTGCAGTGACACCAATGGCTGTATGGAACTCGGGAGGTGGGTGGAACAACTGGACATCAGGGACAGCATAAAAAGTGAAGTTCCATAATGGTACCAGGGTATCAGAGTGTGTGGGGAATCACTGGACACCAGGGATGACTCATAAAGTAATGTGCAACAGTATTGGGATCAGAGGGTGGGGGTATACACTAGATGACTAGGACCTAACGGATACATGCCATAATGGCACTCCACCCTTAGTAATAATTATGGCATTCCAACTATTATGGGGAAAGGGGAATCATGGGAAGGCAAATAGGGTAGGGTAGGGACAGGTACAGGCACTATGGTGTGTGTGTATGTGTGTGTGTGTGTGTGTGTGTGTGTGTATGTGTATGTGTGTGTGTGTGTGTGTGTGTGTGTGTGTGTGTGTGTGTGTGTGTGTGTGTGTGTGTGTGTGTGTGTGTGTGTGTGTGTGTGTGTGTGTGTGTGTGTGTGTGTGTGTGTGTGTGTGTACTTGTATGTTTGAGAGTTACTGGGGTAATGCCACTGCCTTACACATGTAACAGGTCACCGCTGTAATGGACAGCTCAGAAAAATTTGCACTTCAGAGTAGTAAATACAATTCAGAGACATTTGAATAAGCTGAAAATGAGGTTTTCATTGCTAACACATCTGAATTGCAAATAGGCAAGCCTTGGGAGAATGGATTTTCCAGCATGAGCCCCTATTTAATGAATTCACAGATTTATTTTTCAGAACTTTGGCTTGCAGTCAAAAAGAAAACTGTACAGTTCAGAATTTCATAAATAGAGGAATTTGAACTTACAACTAAATGTATGATAACTGAAATGTATGGACAGGAGGATGAGAAGTGTTTGCTACACTGTATATGCATGATGGAATGGGAAATGTATGTGCATTCACTCATGCACTGTTGAAAAGAGCAACTGTTAGGTATTGTGGTAATAAAAAACATTTTGTTCTTAAATGCATAAAAAGAAGATATGGGCAATATGGAGAGCAACACCATTCAGTTTGGAACTGTAAACCGTTTTACAGGAAATGTAATGAGTTTGGCCATTCTTGGTTTGAATATCCCAGTAATGGAAAAAGAAAGGGTCTGTGAAAAAGACATGGGGGGGGGGGATACAATGTCTAGAAAACAATGTTCAGGAAGAAAGTAAAATGGCTGAAGCAACTGATAAAGGAAGTGACAGAAGTATGACTCTTGGTGAAGAAAATAGTAAGGGGAAGGAATAATGGTAGAAGAGATTTAGATGCAAACAGAAAAAAAAAATATGGGATGACAATTGAAGAAGAGGAAGACTGTGACTGAGAAATTTGAAGAACAAAAGCAGAAAGAAGCTAAAGCTGTTGCAGATGTGAAAAGGAGAAAGAGAAACATAAAACAGGTGGAAAAACATGATTTAGGTATTTTTTTAAATAGTTTTTGGTTCCCTTCGAGATTTTATTTAACTGGTCTGGTTCCCAGTGCTCCACATCCACATCAGGTCTACCAGCTTATCTCGTACCCCCAGACTTACTCTGGTATTACTGGGCTGCTCATGGATCCTAAGGGTGTCTGTGGGACTTGGCCATCTCTGCTTCAATTCTGGGGTGGGGTTCTTTATATGCCCTAGCCAGTCTCTGCCCCACTTCCCCCACCATCAGTTACATTCAAGGGTAACTTCTCTCTTTGAATCCTGCCCCCCCCCAATGGAATGTCATTGACATAATCCCTCCCACACAGGACAGGCATGCCTGTCCCTTCTTGCCAGTCCAACAGTACCCAGAGCTGGTAATCAAACCCAGTTCGACTGTGCCATAGTCAGGTCTTTACACCACCAGATCAGCTTTGGAAGATTTAGGAATGTTGGTACTAAATGTGAATAGTAGAAATAAAGTGAAGGTTTTAATGATTGTTTAGTGGCACAAGAAGAAATAGATGGATGTACTATGCTTACTAGATAGACAAGAAAAACAAAAAAAAAATTTTTTTCAGTCCAGAAGAAGAAAAATAAATAAAGTGGAAGGTAATAGACCATGGCAGGAACATATGCCAATGTGAGTATTTTATGAAAAATTGACAAAATACTGGGTAGTGTTTAAAAAGAAATATAAATCTGGAGCATTTCTCCCTGGGCCTCCACTGAAAACAGGCTCTGTGGAACCTAGTCGGACATTCCCGGTTAACAAATGTTAAATAAATAAATAAAATAAATAAATAAATAAGACCTTTATGGAAAAAGAAGAGTAAAAAAGAAGGAAAGTGGGATATGAAATCATGGTGAAAAACTTTGAAATAGTAATGGAAAAAGGGAGTAATAGACTAAGAAAAACAGAAAAGAAATTGTATAAAAATAAAAAAATAAAGACGTATAATTAGAAATATTTTTAAGGGGAATTAAGGAAGAAGTTTCACCTTTTAGGAAAGGAGGTAAAGAAGGGAGGATAAGATGGATGGGACTGTAGGTGAGAATGGGATCATAAAATGTAAAAAAGAAGAAATTATGGCAACAATAGAAACATTTGTAAAAACAATGTATAAGTCAGAAGAAGTTGAAATGGTGAGGTAGAAAGTAAACAAAATTTCAGATAGAACAAAATGTAAATTAGAAGAAAGAATTGATTTAAAAGAATTGGAAGAGGTTACAAAAGAAGGGAAGGAAGAGTCAGCATCAGGCTTGGATCATTTAAGTTATGGATATAAGGGTTGAGTGTAAGGGAAAAAGAAATATTTGTAGAAATACTAAATAAATGGTTAGAGGATGGGATGGAAGATGAAAAGAAATGTGCTGGTATGATTAAACTTATATGGAAGAAAAATGACAAAAATATTAAGAATCGGAAGTCCCTAACACTAGGTAATACTGATTAGAAAAGCCTTATGAAAATAAAGCACAAAAAGAATGGGGGTAGTTTTGGAAAGGAAAGGGAAAACAAGAGAAGGAAATGTTAGTGATAAAATAACAGAGGACATTTTACGGGGAGAATAAGGATGTAAGGTTAGTTGCATGGAATGTAGCAAACAGATTTGACTCAGTAATTCATGAGGCAATATGAGATATTTTAGGGGATTATGGCAGTGGGAGAATAATAATAAAAGTATTATAGTAGTGTTATGAGATGCATTGGGTGAAGATTATGGTAAATCGTTGGTTAGGAAAGAAAATAAAGAATGAAAAAAGTGTGAAACAGGGATGTCCAGAGTGAATATATGTTTATTTGTGCTGGTAATGAATGCAATAATCAAAACATAAATTGGTGAAATGAGAGAAGAAGGATAGGATATAGAAAAGATGTAATAATAGCAGTGTGTCTTTTATATACAAATGATTTGGTTATTCTAATGTAAGTATAGTATGAGTGAGGAAAACTGTGGCAAGGATCGAAAGGGTGTTAGATAAAGCTACATTAACATTAAATAGGTCCAAAATTCAGCAGTTTGGTGAAATGAAGATATAAGGAATATATTTTACTAGAAATGAGATAAATATATTAGGAATCAAGTTTAGTGAAGGTAGGAAAATATCAGAACAATGCAGATAAATTCTGGATGAAATGGGGTTAGTTGGTTGAAAACATTCTATTTTTCCTTTAAAAAGAAAGTTGGGATATATGGGGGTATATGTATTTATATATATATATATATATATATATATATATATATATATATATATATATATATATATATATATATGTTTCCTGGAAAAATGGAAAAAATTGTTATAGGTGTTTTTCCCCTTTTATATGGGGATCAAGAGCCAAAGCAGTTAGATGGGAAATTATATAAAATAAAGAAGAAAGAGGTTTAAATTAAAAAATAAATACATCCATTTGTATATTTGGAATCTGTATGCCTTCTTTGAGTATTAAAATATAAAGGAGATGGAAAGTAGTTTGAAAAGGAAAATGCAGTATGTGTAATATGGAGAGATGAGAACAATGAAAAAGGAAAGAAAAGTAAAAAGGAGGAGATGATGGAAAAAAGAAAATAAGATGAATGTAATGGAAAATCAAAACTGATGAAGTTAAAGAAGATTAAAGGGAATGATATAACATGATAATGGGAAAAATATTTAATATAGCCAAGGAAAGATCTTAAGGATGAGGCTGAAAAAACAGTAATGGTTTTGTTGGATGTCTTGATTTTTGGTGAAAAACAAATGTTTTCCCTGTAGTAAATTCTTGTTTGATTCTCACTGTGCCTGTGATTTACTTTTCAATTTTGTCAAATTGTTTTTTCCTATTGTTTTAGGGAGAATATGGTAATACCATAATGACTCCCCTACTGGGGTATAAAGAAGTATAGGATGTTCATCGTGTTTCACTGTTGCAGTCATTACATTTGGATAATCTGCTGGCAGGTTGCCATCAGTTGGCCTGATGAACAAAGTCTTGGGTCCTGTATCGGTTGCTGTCCCTTCTTCCATGACGTCAGGGGTATAAAATATGCAGCTGACGCCATTACATCAGTCTTTCTTGCCGCACGGTGCCCGAAGCAGAAGCAGTTTGGAAATGCCGGTCGGCCGACTACTGAAATTTTTGTTTTCGAGTTTCAGAACCGAAGTCTTCAACTTAAAGCTAAGTACCCCATTGGGGAAACTTTTTCTAGCTCCTTACCGATATCAGTAAAAGTTAATAATTGTATTACTTGTGGGAAGCAAATACCTCATAAGGATTTTCATTTGTACTGTATTCCTTGCCTAGGCCCTGACCACGACGTACCTTGCTGTCGGTTTTGTGCTTTATTTAATCAGGGCACTATCTGTCGTCAGTACATTTTTGCTTCAAAATATTTCAGTTCTCAGATTAATTATCCAGAAATGATGTCGGTTAGCCATCCGACTACCGGAATGCCGAAAAAATGCAAAGAAAAAGACCGAGACAGGCCGTTGAAGTCCTCAACTGCCAACGATGCTTCTCCTAAGCCAGTCACCAGTTCGACTCAGTGAGGTGCTTTTGCAGCCTCTGATACCCCGCTACTTCAGATTTGCAGGAGTCCGGTATGCCGCGAGATGCTTCACATATGGAACCCGCGGATGTCTCTACCTTGGATGGGTCCATAGCCACTGAGCAGGCTTCTGAGGGTGTATTCAGGCCTACAGACTTGCATATTAAACCGACTCCAACTTCAGTGCGAAGGCCTAAATCTCGATCTATGTCTAAAAAACCGACTCCAAGGTCACATGTTCAGGCCCCTATGCCTAAAAAACAAATGATCAAAATGGCTGAAGATTTAATTACTCTAATCAGGGGTAGTCAACCCCCCCCTCCAAGAGGCCTAGGATTGAATTTGACTATGAATCTTCTGAACAGGACTCTGTTTCTTCTGACTCTTCTAATGATCTGGATTTGTCCATACCTACTTATGAGGACTCTGATGCAGAGGATTCTATTCCCTCTGCTACTCCACCTGAGGATTTCTCTTTTGGGGAAACTTTACATACCTTAAGGGAGCATTTCCACTGGAAAAGACAGGAATTCTCTGAATCCAAAAAGAGGCTTAGGGATTTCCTTCTTCTTCCTCCTCATCATAGGCCTTTGACTATACCTCCTGTACTAGATATTGTTGATGATGTGCTTTCAGAATCCAGTATGGCCCCTGATTCCTTGCCTCCAGCCCCTAGTAAACCAGACAGGTACTACAGGGTTCCTGAGTCCCACAAATTCCTTTTCAAAAACCCTGTTGCGGACCCTGAAACCATTTCTCAGGGGCCCAAGAGCATTAAGGCTTCTACTGCTAAAAATTCTACCCCTTCTGATAGAGACTCCAGGGCGCTGGATAGATGGGGTAAAAAGGTTTATACTTCTGCAACCTTAGCAATCAGGGCTTTAAACTGTCAATTCCATATGCTAAAATATCAACAGCATATTATGGGACTGTTTAAACAGAAAATGATGTTGATTTCTGACTGTGTGGAGAATAAAGATTTGCAGGATGTATTGCATTCAGCTGAACAAGTTGGCAAACATACTTTGCAATGTGGTTTTGATTCTTTAGAGGCCTCTTGCAGGGCTGCTGTTACTGGGTCTGTGCTGAGAAGGCATGCTTGGCTTAAAGAGCAATCTCTGCCTGATCATGTTAAAGTAAAACTTTTGGATGCTCCTTTACAGCAGAACCACTTATTTGGCAATAAGGCTGAAGAATTTCTAGAAAAGATGGAAGATAAAGCTAAATCTATGCAAACTGTGAAAGATTTCTTACAAGTGCAACCTCCTAGATTTAGTAGGCATTGGCCTACTAAGAACTGGTCCTTTCCAGCTCCTTCCAGAGCCACTACGGCCAAACCCAGACATTCCAAAACAACCAGGTTTTAGTCCCAAGGGACTTTCAGAACTAAGCAATGGGGTGCTTCCACTTCCAAATCTGGAAACAACAAGGCAGTTTGTAAACAGTCTCAATGACGTCCCTTTGAAATTATCAAGCACTTACCTCTTAGCCACCCCTTTGGGGGGAAAACTGGCTCTTCATTCAAGAAACTGGCAACTTATAACCCAGGACAAATGGGTTTTAAATATAGTGTCCCAGGGATACAGATTTCATTTCCACACACTGCTAACTCCAAACGAGTGGCCAGACCTGTCCCAAATCAGTGGGCAGAGGCTCAGAAACAAGTTCTTTCCCTTTTAAACATGGGGGCTATTCAACTAGTACCAGAAGAGGAAAAGGGACAAGGTTTCTATTCCAGACTTTTCCTGGTACTCAGAAAAGACAAATCATGGCATCCAATTCTGGACCTGTCTACTCTAAACACCTTTCTGGACATTCCAAACTTCAAGATGCTGACTCTTCACCATTTACTTCCTATGCTATTCAAGGATGCCTGGTTGGCAACTCTCGACCTAAATGAGGCTTAACTGCATATCCCAATCAGGGAATCTTGCAGAAGATTCCTACGCTTTAAAGCAGGCTGCATGCATTATCAGTTCTCTGCACTGCCCTTTAGCTTGTCTACTGTGCCCAGGGTATTCACAAAGTGCCTGGCTCCAGTAATTGCATTTTGCAGGCAAAGAAATATTCAACTATATCCATACCTGGATGATTGTCTAATTCAGGCAGAAAACCAGGCCATTCTTCTAAAACATCTGGCGTTTGTAAAAAGGCTTCTAACCTGTCTAGGGTACACCATAAACGAAATAAATCTCAACTGGTACCCTCTCATAAAATTACATTCCTGGGTGCAAGCTTGAATACAACTGCCCAGATGGCTTTCCTTACACCAGAAAAGCAAATTCATTTGGTGACTTACTTCAAACAAGTGGCCACAAAACCCTGCTATCTGCAAGGCAAATACTACAAGCCTTGGGGTTCACGGCCTCATGCATTCTTCTAATTCCATGTGCAAGACTGGATATGAGGAAACTTCAGTGGTACTTAATAAGTTTATGGAGTCAACATTGTCACCACCTGGAAACAATGATTCCTACCATAACTTGCCTGTGCCTAGAGTTCCTATGGTGGGCAGAGGCCTGCCACCAAAACAAGGGACTGCCATTCACAATACCCCCTGCCACCCAAACCCTAACTACAGATGCATCAGACTATGCATGGAGGGCTCATCTGGCAGGGAAGTGCATTCGGGGCAAATGGAGCTCAAATTAAATGCACCTTCATATCAATCAAAAAGAAATACTAGCTGTACAGAATGCACTGACAGCCTTCAAGGACTACCTTCATCCAAGACAATTACTGATAAGGACGGACAACACCACGGTTATGTGGTACATAAACAAGCAGGGGGGTACACATTCCTACCCCCTCTGCAGACTAGCCATGGCATTGTGGAACACAGCCTTGAGCTACTAAGTGCAACTGCAAGCTCAATTCCTGCCAGGAAAGAAGAATGTTCTAGCAGACGAACTAAGCAGAAATCTCATGGACCTTCATGAATGGAAACTGGAACCATGGATTTTCAACATGTTGACACACAAATGGGGGATCCGAGACATAGATCTTTTTGCCTCACCCCAGAACTACCAGTTGGACAAATTGTGCACAAGAACTCATCACAAAAAAGCCTTGACAGTGGATGCTCTGTCCTTCAGCTGGAAAAAATCTATTAGTCTATGCCTTTCCCCCTCTGCTTTTGCTCTCCAAAGTTCTACTAAAAGTCAAACAAGACAAACCAAAAATTATTTTGATTGCTCCAGACTGGCCTCGCCAACATTGGTACCCACTCCTGCGCAGTGTGTCACACACTTCTCCGTGGCACCTGCCTCAGACACCTTCCTTACTGTCTCAGCAGGAGAACCAATTTCTGCACCCTCAGCTCCAAACATTAAATCTTGCAGCTTGGCTAATCACTGAAATTTACCCTTAGCATCCCTCAGTAAACCTGTGATGGATGTCATTTTGGAGGCGAGAAGACCTAGTACTAGAAAATCTTATGCTGACAAATGGAAAAGATTCTGTGCTTGGAATCAATCTCAAGAGATGAGCACAGCAGTGCCTAATTTACCTCAGATTTTGCAATACTTAACTGAGATGCTTCACATGGGCCTGTCTTTTTCTTCCATAAAAATCCATGCCTTAGCCATTTTAGCTCATTACAACACAGACCCCCCCGTTCTCTCATCCTCTTGTAAAGCAGTGTCTCAGAGGGGCCAAAAACTTGAGACCACCAAGGAGAGCTCCAACCAGGAACCTTAACTTTGTATTGGAGAAACTCACTCTACCTCCTTTCGTGCCAGCTGCAACTGCAGACTTAAAATTTCTTTCCTGGAAAACAGCCTTCCTTTTAGCAATCACTTCAGCTAGAAGGATTTCTGAATTACAGGCCCTTATGGCAGTGGAGCCTTTCATCATCTTTCATGCAGACAGGGTGTTACTCAGGACCAGTCCATCATTCATGCCCAAGGTGGTATCCAGTGTGGCTCTTAAAGGACAACCGCACCCTCAGACTCAAAAAACATATTAATTTCATCATGGTTTGATGTTTCCTACATTTTAATAGCACTCTGAGACTATTTTGAGCTTTTTAGATATTTTTAGATGCAATTTCTGACTCTGACCACATGGGGTCTGGCATATTGAAAAAATTCAGACTGTTTACTCTGCCTCTAAGTATCCCAGAATGCATTATTTGTCTCCAAAAAATTGCATCAGATCTGCCACGTTTTGCCTTAAGCTGCTGTCACTTCATTGACTTAACAGGCATTCACTGCAGTCTTAAAATCCCCTACTTTTGGTTAAAATGTTATCCTTTTCAATGACCACTTAAAACACAAGCAGTGCAAATGCTACAGAACAGAACTGAAAGGTGCATTTTCTAGCTCTTTCATCTTAGAAATGCTAAATTGCTTTCTTTTGTGAAGGCTGAAATCTAGCTCTTCAAGGAATCTCCCCTCCCACTTCACACCTACCTTCCCTAGCTGTCAAAGAGCCAAGGGTAATTTGACCCATTATCTGCATGTGATTGACAGCTCGTCACAGCAGGTGACCAGAGTAATGTACTGTTTGCTTGTCAGCCTTTTCCTCCTTACAGTGGGAGACTTTTTTGTTGCACTACTCCTGTCAAATTTAAAACCAAGCTACATAGCACTGGCAATAATCCCTGCTTTGCAAACCAATCTGCAACTTATTTTCCCTTCCTGTTTAAATAGCTAACAAATGATGCACTATAAACTTAAAATATTTTAGACTTGCATGACAGCACCCACATGCTTTTTTGAGTCAATATTTTAAAAAAATTATGGTAGTGCATACACACACGCAGACACACACACTGCTTTACTTCTACAATGATTTAGATTTTATTTTTACATTTTATAGCAGTGTACTAGCCAAGCAGAGAAATCTGGTTCAAAAGCAAGGATAAATTGATCCTGAAATACCTATGAACCTCAGCGCAAGAAATTAGGACAAAGCCATACATAGAAGTGGGACAAAGGCACAAACGGAAAAGCGCAGTCCGGGTCTGAACTATCTGCAAACAGCTACAGTTAACTTTGAGTATGTGTCTACCTGTTTGAGCCAATATTAATTTTCCCTGAGAGCACTCTGCTTTGGCTTGTAAGCAGCCCCCCACACACACACACACACACACACACACACACACACACACACACACACACACACACACACACACACACACACACACACACACACATTCCACTTTCTCTTATTCCCTTCTGTTAGCAAATAGTATCCGCCATAACTCATCAATACTGTGTGTTTGTAAATTTAAACTATGACCACAGTAGCCTACTGATACAAGGTTATCCTGTTTTTCCACCTGAGAAATTAAGAAATGACTTAGTTTCAGAGCAGTCCTTGGTCAATTGTGATTGTTTCTTAACACATACTTGCCTTTGCTTTGTAATTGTTTCCAGCCCCCTCATATGAGCAACTAACAGGGTCTCTACCCACTTTGCTCCCCACCCTGCCCCCCTATTCCCTCCCGCCCCAGGTGGTCCCACCTTTATTAGACTCAAAACCCCTCCCATCTTTCCAATAGCCAACCATAGCGCTAACCCAACACTACCTCCTCCATCTTCCCACTACTATCACACCTCCTCAACTAACATGTACCAGCATACCTTACCTATGCTCACTGCATGCACTCTCCTTGCATATCTTACATCCTACTAAAGCTCCATCATTCCCCCACTCAATCACTACCACTGTACTACTACTCACACCACCACTCATGTCTCACCCACACTCAACTCCCCCTCCCACCAGCTCAAGAACCATCCCTATGCACCCCTCACATATTCTACCAACTATATTACTCAAACATAAAGCAGCCCTACAACTTAACATAGTAACCCTCCCACCATACCTAGTACCCACAGAGCACAATCATAAAGTTTCCCTTATAAACAAACACATTCAAAAACTGAGAAAACTAATAATCTCATGCATATCAAAACTAGCCCTAAGTGGAGACATCCACCTCAACCAATTACTGCCCCGTAGCTATTCTCTCTCCACTCTCCAAAATACTAGAGAGACGCATACACTCTCCGGTCTCAGACTACCTCCTTACTAACAACCTCCTTTCCAGTACTCAGCATGGTTTCTGACCAAACCATAGCACCACCACTGCCTTACTCTCCTTTACTAACACTATCCTTCAGCATAAAAACAATGGCTATCTCTCCTCTGCTACTTTCCTAGACCTATCTAAAGCAATTGACATGGTCCCACACAAACAACTTATCTCTGTCCTCAATAACCTATCCTTCTTACAATCAGTCACCAACTGGTTTCAGATTTACCTGTCTGACCGCCAACAATCCGTTGTATGGCAGAATGACATCTCCCCAACTACCTGTCTCCATAGGGGTTCCCCAAGAATCCATCCTTGGACCCCTACTCTTCTCTGTTTACACCAATAATCTAGCCTCTGCCACCAAACATGGCACACTCATACAATATGCAGATGACTCAACCATCATCTGCTTAGCCCAGTCCCTACGAAACTGCAAAAAGTCACACAGGAAGCCTTTTCCTCTGTTGAAACATGGTTATCCGATGCCCAATTAATACTCAACCCAAACAGAACTAAACTACTCATCTTCCAACCCACCAAACATACTCAAAACAACTCTCACTTTAACATCACAGCAAAAGACAACACCACTGTATACCCAACTGAACACACCAAATTGCTAGGAGTGGAAACAGAAAATAAACTAATATTTGACATTCACATATCCATGACCATAAAAAAAGTCCACAAAAAACTAGGAGCATTATACAGAAAAGAGCAATTTCTCACCAAAGCAGCAAAGATTTCAATAGCAAATTCCCACCTTATCTCCACCCTACTTTATGCCTCTCCAATATATACCAACCTAAGGCAATGTGGTCTAAACAAGCTAGAGACCTGCTACAACAAAAATCGCCAAATTCGCCACAGGGGCATCCTACCGTAGTCACCACTGTCTCTCACTTGCTGAACTGGGCTGGCTTGAACTCCCCCACCTGCTTCAGTGGTATCAACTCTCACTCACCCACAAAATAGTAAACCATCCACTAAATGTCCCATCCCTCCAGAATCTACTCCAACCCTAATCGCACCACTAGACCACTAAGATCCAGCAACAAAAGTCACTTGCAGATCACTAAAGCCAATAACTCTGCTGGTGAAGCACTATTCTCTTGCACCATAGCCAAATTATGGAACTCACTCCCACCCACAATTACCTCCGTACCATCATGCACCCACTTCAAAACTTTATTAAAAGCGCAACTAAAAACATGCTGGCTATGCCCTTGCAACTCCCAGTCTAATATCATCCACCCCATCCAACCACTACCTTTCTTTCCACTCCACTAACTACCTTGATTATAGCAAGCTCAGATGCTCATAAGCCTAGTACTTACTATACAGCAGGAACTTCTCATTGTAACATTTGTTAATGTCTATGTACTTCACAGATAAAGATTCTATTTCTCTATTGATGTACTATGTTCTTCATCTGTAAATATGTTGTAAGTAAGTGCTATGTTAAATTGTTAATCATTATAATCCAATGTAACTACTGTCTATTTTACTGTGGAGCTTTTCTCCCCGGGCCTACGCTGAAAATAGACCTATGTCCAGTCTGACACTCCCGGTCAGCAAATATAAATAAATAAAATAAATAAATAAATAAATAGAAGTAGGATTATTGCTCCTATCAAATTAGGAAAGATTATGAAATAGTAGGTCTTGCATTAGTATGAATTTTCAAAAGGGTATGAAATCTGAAACTTAAATGTCTGTCATTGATTTCATTCTTCAGTCTCTAATGATTTGGCAGCAATTGTCCCAAAAAAAAAAAAAATTTGATTCAAAAAGATAACAGCCACATAATACAGCTGGTAACCTGTCAAAGAAGGGGCTCCTTTTAATATTAGTACTACTAACTTGAGCATCTGACAAAATAAAAAAAACATGCATTTATGAAATGAAAGTTATCCCTAACTGGATTATTACAGTTAATGGTAAACCCTCCATGTTTTCTTCCAAAATAGCAATTTCTGGGGAGGGATTATTAGGGGAAGAGCAACATTTTGAGCCAAGTTCAGGGACAGTTGAGAGGTTGGGATATGCCTAATAATAAAAAAGCAATTTATTTGCATGTACCTAGCAACCTGTTAATACAGGAAATCTGGACAAGGCAAAATATATGTGGGGGGACATCAAAACAGTACAAAAAATTGATCTTGTATAAACTGAGAGAGCTGATCGAATAACAGGTCTTGCTTTAGCATGCATTTTTCTGAAGGTAATGAAGGCAGAAACTCAGTGTCTCATTTAGTGACTTTATTCCGAAAGAGTTTGACTGAAAACCACAAAAATTGAGACTAACAATCCAAAAATAAGAAGCCTTGCTTGCAGTCACACATACTCTTGCCCCCTTGCTTGCAGTCACACACACACACACACTCTTACCCCTTTGTTTGCAGTCACACACACACACTCTTGCCCCCTTGCTTGCAGTCACACACACGACTCTTGCCCCTTGCTTGTAGTCACACACGACTCTTGCCCCTTGCTTGCAGTCCCCACACACACTCTTGCAGCCATGCATGCAGTCACACACTCTTGCCCCCTTGCTTGCAGTCGCACACACACACACTATTGCCCCCTTGCTTGCAGTCACACACACATGCACACTATTGCCCCTTGCTTGCAGTCACACACACACGCACACTTCTTGCGGACACACACACACACACACACACACACACACACACACACACACACACACACACACACACACACACACACAACAACACACACACTTGCCCCTATGGACACACACACACACACTTCGACCTTGCTTGCAGTCAGAATCTGGACATTGCAACAGCACTGAAACAGACATTCAAAGATAACACATGTAGCCAGTGGCAGTCTAAGTTTCACTTTCAGTTAGTGATATTTTAAAATTCTCAGACCCTTTGCACACGAGAAATGCACATGTTGTTGAATACACCTTCCTGATTGTATATAATTATATTCCTTGTACAATGCAGTCCAGTTTTAGTGGGTGTTTCAAACATTTTTCCTGAAAACAGTGCAACAAAATGCATGCACCAATAATGACAATACTGCCCAATTCTGAATATTTCCATCACAAGTGTAGTCAGACTTCTACAGTCCACCAGTATCAGTACATACGCACAATTTCTGAAGCAGTAAACGTCCTGTAAATAATTCCACATTAAAGTGATCTGTAACTAATGAAGCGGTTGCTGCTAGCCAAAAATTAGATGCCATGTCATCAACAAATAATGTCATAGTTGCCCTTTTTGAATAATTTACTTATCTTACACAAGAACAATAAGCTGGTAATACTGCAGTAGGGAATGGATGACAATCTTCTTCACCAGAAAGGAGTGCATCATCCACCCCATTTGCAATGCAGTACAGTTTCACAAATGCATCTATGTGAGTAGAAACCACAGCCTTCTGCATCAAAAGCAAACAACCTGTTGTGATATTAGCAAAGCAAGCAGACATAAGCAGCACTGATAATTGTTGCAGCCCTGCATCTCTCAGCTCCCTGTAAAATCTACTCAATCAGTTGTATCTATGAACTTCACAGCACAAGAAATCTTGAAAGAGGCAACATTTCCCCCTTGCTTGCAGTCACACACACACACACACACACACTTGACCCTTGCTTGCAGTCTCACACACATTTGCCCCCTTGTTTGCAGTCTCACACACTTGCCCCCTTGCTTGCAGTCTCACACACACACTTGCCCCCTTGCTTGCAGTCTCGCACACACACTTGCCCCCTTCCTTGTAATCTCACACACACACTTGCCCCCTTGCTTGCAATCTCACACACACACTTGCCCCCTTGCTTGCAGTCTCACACACACACTTGCCCCCTTGCTTGCAGTCTCACACACACACAATTGCCCCCTTGCTTGCAGTCTCACACACACAATTGCCCCCTTGCTTTCAGTCTCACACACACACACAATTGCCCCCTTGCTTGCGGTCAAACACACACACACAATTGCCCCCTTGCTTGCGGTCAAACACACAATTGCCCCTTGCTTATGGGTGTCACACACACAATTGCCCCCTTGCTTGCGGTCACACACACACTTGCCCCCTTGCTTTTAGGTCACACACACACACACACACACACACACACACACACACACACACACACACACACACACACACACACACACACACACTTGCCCCTTGCTGTATCCTATGGACATTAGAAGGCCTCCAGCTGAAGGCACTACATATGTTACCTGTATTTTTTAGCAAGTTCCTCCTTCTATTTTATTTCTTCTCACTCAGAGCCCCTACCATGATAGTGCTATCCCTGGCCACAAAAAAAATGGTTGCAAGGCATGTACTTCACTACCAAAAAACTGAGATCAGAAAAGCTTACCAGCCTTAGAGATTTTATCAGACTTTGCTTCTCAGTGGCTTGTGTGCTATACTCACTCACAAAATGTTATATTAACAGACAGAATATCACTTTGCAGACTAAAGAAATAGTATTTTGTCTACCAAACTTTATAACAAAGTCAAAAAATATATGCCATGCTGATTCCTTTATTTCAATAGGAATTGGCAGCAACTCTCACTCAAGGCATGCTGCTTAGCAGTTTTACAATGACTAAGCTGCTGTGCTTGTACAAGCAGCAAAATTCCTCATTTCCTTTCCCATCTATCTTCTATTTCTCTCTTATTTCCCTTAGGTTTTTCATTAATTTAAAAACAAAACAACACGCAGGCTCAAAGAATATGATAGCAACCGTGACATTAATCTTACAAGAACCTGCGCTCTATGTGTAACTGAGCGTTGTGAAGTGTCTGAGGCTACTTCTAAACTATGGACACATACTGATGGACAAAATGTTGAACCTCTATATTGCCTACATCACTGTATATTTACCTGCTAGAATAATCTTACATGGGAACCCAGAAATGCACTTAGCTTAGTTGCATGAAACAAGTATAGCTGCAGAAACCACCCCTGGACTACTACCACTCTCTTGCTGACTATTCATAAGTATGTTTACAGGCTGCAGAATTACTCAATAAATAAGTTTTATGCCTAATGGCTCCAGCGTCCACATTAAAATAATTTCATTACCCAGCTAACGGGGAAAAAAAAAGGTATTATTCAGCTGTGGCAAAGTTTCAAGCAGGTAGCAGGTTTGATGGCACACACACTAAAACGGAGCAAGCACAGTAGCATAACAAATAACACAGAGCAAGCCCAGCAGCATAACCAATAAAACGGATTACTAATATTAAAAAAAAAAAAAACATGACAAGACCGAAACGCGAAGCTCAACAACAGAAACAAACAGCTGAAAACATTACAAAACATCTGCAGCATGCAATCACGAAGTACGAGGCACCAACAAACTAAAGAAAACCAAATACAGCTACAAATACAGCAAGGTTTTAAAAAAAAAACACACCAGCAACCACAATCGTGAAGCACAAGGCATCAACTAAAGAAAACCAAATATAGCTACAAATACAGCATAGTTTTTAAAAAACACCAGCAAGCAACTAAAAACACTAGACAGTAATACAATTACTACAAGCAGCAATACACTTACTTCAGAAGGAAACCCAAAGGCAGCAAGTACAGAAACACAGGCCGACTCAAGAATACAAGAGACGCCAGCATTAAACATAACCAGGGAAATATAAACCCTGGATCAAAACGAAAATAAGTAGGCTAAGCTAAAAATGCAGCTGTGAAAGGGAAGCACGTGGTACCCTTACAAACAGAAAAAGATTAACTCCACTAATGTGCAATTAAAAACTTGGGAGGACACAATATAAGGGCTAGGGAGGCATAGAAACAGGGACAGATTACATTTAGGATACACTATTAAGAAGTAATAAGTAATAAGACTTACCTTACTTATGAAGTAGCAAAACGCTGGTGAAGAAGAAGTGCTTCACATGAATAGAGTCGACCAGATTTGCTAACACAGAAAAGGAGTTCCACACAGCACCTAGTCCATTTATTAGGTTAACAGTGGGCTGGGAAAGGCAGTGTTGACATCACAATGTGGGAGGATCACAGGGATTCTGTACAGCATGCAAATAAGGCAGTGTTTACGTCACTTTGGGGGAGGAAACCTCCCAGGATCTTCAGCAAGAGCTATGGCAGATGTGACATCATTATTTAAGAGACTACTAGACAGTTTTCATCTTGGTTTTAAAACTGAAAGTCAAACAGTACGGAAAAGTATGAAGCCTAAGCAGTAAAAGAGAATAGTGGATTTTTTTTTAAAGCTGCGGTTATGTTTTTTTGAGGCTGTATCACATAACAGGATTTTAGAGAGACATCAGGTAGAGATATTTGATTTGATATCCCGTTGTTTTCCTTTAATCAGTCTATTCATTTGCCAACTTTCTTTCCCAATCCACAGAACAAGGGAGAGCGGATTCTGCATTCATTGGATGTACACACACAACTCAGATTCTACTTGGACAGGACTAAATCTCAAAGAAAATATGAACTGCTGGTAGCATTTGCTGCAGGGGCAGAGGAGAAGGCTATTTCAAAGGAAACCATTTCTAAATGGATAAGCCATTGTATTAATTTCTGTTATAAGCACCAAGGAAAATCTATCCCCCAGGGGATCAGATCTCATTCCACCAGGGCTGCATCTACTTCAGCAGCCTTTCTCAGAGGTGTTCCTACCAGGGATATTCCAGAAGCTGCTATCTGGAGTTCAGTTCATACTTTCATCAAGCATTACCACTTACCAATTTTCTCTAAATCCAGAGCTGGCTTTGCCACTGCTGTTTTGCAGGGCCTTATAGCTGGTCCTAATGCTGTATAAATCCATCCTCCCAACCATAGCTTTGGGAATCTACCCAAATGTAATGACTGCAACAGTAAAACACAAAGAACATAGTACAGTTGTGTACACTTACCATAAATGTAAATGTTCGAGTGTATTCACTGTTGCAGTCCTGGTTACCCTCCCTCCAGCCCCCTGTTTTTCTTTTACTATACCTCTTCTTTCTTTTATTATGCTTAAAAGCCTTTTTGGTGTATTTGCTTTTGTTTGGAGGTATATTTTTGTGTTTCTAATTTTATATATATATATATATATATATATATATATATATATATATATATATTTCTCCCCATTTGGGGGGCACCTGACATAATGGTGTTGGCTGCATGTTTTATACCCCTGACAACCTGACATCATGGAAGAAGGGACAGCAACTGACGCAGGACCCAAGACTTTGTTAATCAGGCCGACTGAGGGCAACCTGCCAGTAGATTACCCAAATGTAATGACTGCAACGGTGAATTACACTCGAACATCTACATTTAATGTAAGTGTACACAACTGTACTGTTATTGACTTCCAAGTGTTTCACAGCTTCTCTGGCAGTTTCAATAATTAGTGGTTGCATGGTCACAGTCTCAAGCCAAAAACTGAAGAAACGGTACCAAAAATTGCACTGATATATATTAGTGAATGTGAGTAACATAATTCTCTGTGTAGTTAAGTTAATTAGGTAGTTTCTCTTGTTAAAATGTGAGCAATGGAACTTCTGAATAAAATGATTATGTTTTTAAGCCTTATTAAAGCCTTCTCTTGTGCACAAACAATGACAAACATTTGCTACAAGCTAAGACTGTAGAAGTAAATAAAATGTATGCGTGACCTTTTCCTTACTCAGCAAGGAAAAATAATGTAAAACATTTATTTCTGCATGATGGTAGATATGAAGTATAAATTTGTTTATAAATATGTTGGGGTGTAAGTAAAGTAGAAGCACAGGCAATAACGTGCACCTTAGTATGGATAACTTCAAATTTTAGGTTAATTAAGGCTTGTATTTGCAGATCTCTGTTTTGGGCAATTGTTCCTAGTAGTAGGAAAAAAGAAATAAAACAGGATATGAAGTTAATAGGTTCTGGGGGTGCCTTTTTTTTTAGGGTTTTAAATAATTTTCATTAAAAAGGCCTTGTAAAATGTGACATATGTTCCAGTGTTGATGATAAGAAAATACTGGACATATCACAAAAGCTGGAAATAGACATTTAAAAAAGCTGTCATATATAAGAGGTGGAAATAATGACTTATTATAATGGCTACACTTTCCTTTCCATATTATCTTGGAATGTGAATGGTTTCACAGGTATAGACAAAAAGGAAAGAAAAATTAATTAAATTAAACATTTCAGAATGCAAATAGCAATACTACAGGAGACATTTGGAAAGAACTAAGCATGTGAATTTGAGAAAAAGAATTTCAGAATGGCTATTCAGCAGAATTTCAGGGACAAAGGAAAAGAGAAATACTTATATTCAGTGCTATAAGAACTCCAACAGTGATAAAAAAGGGAAAAATGTAATAATAATAATAATAATAATAATAATAACAATAATAATAATAATGTCAGATTTGTTGTAGTTGGGGGCTACTGGCAAGGGATGAGGATTACGCTGGCAGGTATTTATATTCCACCAAAAACTGCTATTACGGAGCTTAAAAAATTTTGGAGAAATAGTCAACTCTCAGCAGAGAATATTATTTATAGGTGAGTACTGGCATTTGATTTGCAACAATGAGGATGTATCTGCAGGCCTAGAAGGGAAAATATAACAAAAGAGGGCATATTTCTGAAGAAATTCATGAAAATATTTGGTATGGAAGATGTAGTGAATTTAGTAGAAGGAACTTGGAGAGAATTTACATGTTATTCCCAAAGGTACAATAACTGGGCTAGACTAGACAGAAATTATATTTCACTGGAAATTTGCATTTAATTTAGAACTTTGACACACATCTAGTAACTATTTCAGTTCATGCAAAAATAATTACAAAGATGAAAATGCAAGGTAATGAAGAAAAATATAAAACACTGATGATTCCCCACCTACCTGTTAAAAAGAGAGGAATATAAGGACTGGGTAGTGGAAGTCATTTGGGGGTTATTAGGGAAGATAGAAAGTACTGCAAAAGCTAGAGCTAGTGAGAGGAATAAAATAAAAGTGGAGTTTAAGAATAAGGTAGAAATAAAAAGAAAAAGAGATTTGATTAAGAAGTACCAAGAATTATTTAGAGGGGCTGACAAAGGTTAAAGTATCACAGAATAAGGGGAATCTCACAGAAGAAGAGACACCATTGCACAGTGCTAAAGAGAATATAAGGGCGTACCTGGATAATATGTATGAGTTTAGAAAGATTGCAGTTAAGAAACTGTTTTTGATAATAACTCCAGTGCACAAAAACTTTTGGCACAATGACTTAGGCAACAGAAAGTAGCAAGGGTTGTTGCCAAACTTAGGGAGCCTATAACAAGAAAAAATAACCAGAGATCCTATAGACAAATTAGAGATATATTGGAAATTTTATGAAAATTTGTATAAACCAGAGAAGTGGGGAAATCAAGGAAAAACCTCAAATGGAAATATTTATGGCAGATTTAAATATGCCAAGGTTAGAGACAGATAAGGTTCAATAATTAACAGTTAAAATAGGAGGAGATGAGATAAAAATTATGATGTATAACCAATTTGCAGGAAAGTCTCCAGGAACAGATGGCATAGATCACAGCATGTGTATGTACCTTTAAGAAGCATTTCTAGATGTAGCACGTGCATATAAATACAGAGCATGTGCAGGCAGCAGTGCCATTTTGAGAGAACAGCCAGAATGTTAACATGTATGAGTGTGGTAGTCAGTCTGTAATAAGTTACAAAGCCTCATTTCTGATGTGTTTGTGTGTAATAAAGCTGCTTGTGCAGAACCTATGACTGTTCATCTGTTTTATCCTGACCAGACGAGTGACATGGTGTCAGAACCGGGATTAGAAGAGCTACTTCTACGAGCCATGAGGTGCAGAGTCGAAGGTGAATGCAGACTAAGCAAGTTGAGTGAAATAGAGCACAGACAAAAAAAAGGGGCCAGAAATGAGCCAAAGGTAAAGAAAACTGCACAAATGATTTATTTGGCAAATAAAATGAAACAATCCATTTATAAGGCACAAAACACATTATTAATCAAATCAGTAGCACAAAGCATATTATTAAGCAAATGAAAGGCACAAACCACATTATTAATTAAATTAAATGTTTGAAACCATGATATATGATAAAACTAGCAAAACTATTCATATGGGGCTCAGAATTACTTTGGTTTGCATAACGAGCATTTTTAAAGTAAAACAGGCACAAGAAAGTATATTGAACTTGATGTATCTCAGAGTGTGCAGAATGTTTGCAGAGTGTGCACTTTATTATGGTGCATTTATTTCAAAGAGTTTGCTGTGTGCAAAGTACAGTTATCTGCAAAATGCAATCAATGTACAGCCATTTTAAAGGGTCTATATTATTCAAACAAAAACCGGAATGCACAACTCCAGTTTGAGCGACACCAAATGAGGGAATGTCGCAAACATCGAATCACAAAAATAAAAAATGTAACACACAAAAACATTTACTGTTTTATGCAGGGGGGCAAGCCCCCTTGCACCTCCCATGTGGGGGGCTATGCCCCCCACACCCCCGCTACTTAAATATGCCAACTCCAAGATCACACTCCATTGAAGTAAAGGGAAGAATTCCCTACAACAAACTCCATTCATTACTTCGCTATTTGTGACATTCGCTCATTTAGTGTCGCTCAAGCTGGATTCGTGCATTCTGGTTTTCATTCGAATAATGTAGACCCATTTCAAAAAGTTTCTTCTGCTGTATACATTTATTCGCAGAAAGCTGCCATTTCAGAGGGTTTCTTATACTGTACAAAGTTATTTTGCAAAAGTACAGCCATTTCAAAAAGTTTCTTGTGCGTGTACAGTTTATCTACAAAGTGCATTCATCTTGAAGTGTTTCTTAGTCTGAGCTTTTTTCATTGTGTACAGTTTATTCACAAAGTACAGTCATTTTGAAGTATTTCTTACACTGAGTACAGTGATTTCAAAGTAAAGTACAGTGTTTTCAGAGTGTTCTTATGCTATGGAGACTTATTTGGCAGAGTGCAGTTATTTCAAAAGTTTGTTGTGCTATTGGGCATAATTACAAGTACTGGGATAAAGTTCTGGCATATATATTTATGTGTGTATGTTCATATATGATTTCAAACACCTTAACTACTATGTGTTGATATGGCAGCGGCATTTTGCAGACCACGTTCTCTTGTGTTTGATCATAATAGAGCAGAGAATTGGAGACTATATGAGCAGGAATACAACATTTTCATACATTTTCTGACAAAAGATGCACATATGAGGCCATTCATTTTGCTTAACTTAGCTGGGTCAGAAGCCACTGAAACAGATCTTTAATTTGTGTATGCACCAGAAATATATACAAGAGAAGCGGCAAACCATCATATTGTGGTGCAGGCTGAATCAAGGGAAGACCTGAAGGCTTAAAATGTAAATTTAGAGAAATGTGCAACCCCCAGACAAAGTTATATTAGAGAGGCACTTATTTTATACAAGAGACCAAAAGCCAGGTGAAACTTTTGCAGCTTATTTCACTGACTTGAGAAGTAAATCTAAAACGTGCAGATTTGGTGACTTGAAAGGTGAGTTAAGAAAGGACAGGCTTGTGTGTGGTGTTACTAGTCCTGCAGTGAGCAATATTTTGCTCCATGACAGTGATTTAATGTTAACCAAAGCCATAGAGATTTTTCAAACCCATGAGCTCACAGAAAGACACACAAGTATGCTTACAAGTGATAAGAGCATGATTTCAGCAGCCTGTAGAGTGAAACTAGACAGCATAAAACACATGGCAAGCAGAAACTGGCCTAAGCACATGGCAGCAGCAACCCTTGTGCGTGTGGCAGGGAAAATCTGTAGCTTTCTAGCAAGTTCCAAGACTAGCTCAGTAAATAGGGTATGCCCAGTACAGTATAAGAGTGAGTCAGCAAAACCCAAGTCAAGTCTTATTGTTAATTGTCGTGATTGTGGAGCCAATCATGAGTCTAAAAGAGAGAAGTGCTTAGCATTTGATCAGCAATTCCACGTGTAGAAAATGGAATAATTTTCAAAAGTTTTGTAAGTCAAGCAAGCCTCATTCAGTTATTAGGAAAGCTCACAAAAAAGCAAGTTGATCATACAGAGAACTGCAACCCTACTTTCTATGTAGATGGTGTATCAGTGGTTGGTGAAAAAGTTAATGCAGATTTATTGGCAAAGAATGAAGTATTTTGTACTGTCCTGATCAATGTTAAGCCCTCAGAGCTCAAAGTAGACACTAGTTCAAAGTGTAATGTAATGTCAGTAGAAACACTTGCTAAAGTGAGGGCTGGGGAGCAACTTAATTTGGTCAATTGTGTGACGCTTGTTGCTGATGGAGGTGAAGAGATTCAAACTGAAGGCTCAATAATGCTTTCATGCTGTTCGGCTGGGAACAGTTACACCTTGCAATTTAATGTAGTCTGAAGACTCTTGCAGTCATTATTAGGTCTCAGAGACAATTTAAGAATGAAACTGCTTTTTTTACCAAAGAAGTACATCATGTAAGCACATGTGCCAGTTCCAGCTTTACTGATGCTAGTTTCTCAGACTATGCTGATGTTTTTGACAACAAGCAAGGCAAACTTCCAGTTGTGTACTCCATGAAGTTAGACCCAGAGGTCAGTCCAGTGGTCAGACCAGCAATTAGAGTTCCAATAGCTATGTAGGACAAAGTCAAGGTCCAATTAGACAAAATGGTGCAGCAAGGTGTGATTTGTCCAGTCACAGAACCGAGTCGGTATCTTCTATGGTAGCTGCTCATAAGAAAAATTCAGATGAAATCAGAATATGCATTGACCCAAGAGACTTGAACAAGGCAGAGACCTTATCATCTTATGGATACAGTCAAGGAGATTGCAACCCTTGTGCCAAATGTCACAATTTTTTCTATATTAGATGCAAAGAGTTCATTTTGGCAAGTACTGCTTGATTACAAATTTTCACTACTGATTACATTGAGTACCCCAATTGGTAGATGCAGATTCCTCAAGATACTTTTGGGAATAAATTCTGTGAGTCAGACAGAATTTTTTCCCACCCTCCTACCCAGTTACTGTTGTGTTCTTAAACACCACTGGCTTTCTAGTTGTCTGCCCCTCATGCTAATTTGAACATATAGCTCTTTTCCTCTCTGCTTTAACTGGCTGGTGTGACTAAGCACATAATTATCATTTTGTGAAATCACTCCCCTTCAACTATTTAAATTTATTGGCCATCCTACTGTATTCTATAGTACCAGAATACAAAAGTGACCACCTCCTTTCAATCTATCTTGCTGTTTTAAAAATAGTGACTCTCCACTAAAACTTAACTTTTTAGACAGTTAAAACTTAAGTTACCTACTTTCGCATTTAACTCCTCTAGTGCACACTGCAGTGTTTATGATAAACCATTTTTTCATCTTACCTTTAAGCATCTATTGCAAGACCACCAGTTATTGGAGAGCCCACATTCTGCCTCTCAGTAGTCATCTTGGGATTAGTGCTTCTGTTTTCTCCTGGTGAGAAAAGGAGTGCAATTACATTATTTCCTGGAGACTGCGGATCACCAGAAAGCTAAATAACTGCTTTATAGGTGCCAGATTGGAATCTGTGTTTATATTCTGATCCTGGTGAGAGTAGGAGCAGAGTGGATTGATTCCTGATTCTTTCTGGTTGGAGAGTGAGTGCCTGTGCTTAATGTACCTGATTGGTCTGGTTGCTATTCGAGGCATCTACCAGAAAAAGGCTACAAACCTGCAGAGCCTTGCATCATCTGGGACAGTGCTGTGGATTACCAAATAGGCCATGGCCTGCTTCTCTTCTTGGGATTGGTGTTATCATTTTGCTTCTAGTGAGAGAAGAAGCAAAGGAGTATTGTATCCCAACAGAGTGAAGCTGTGCTGAGACCAGCATTAGTAGTAGCCAGGCAGTAGCCATTCATACAACTCCCCTCTTTTCATCATTTTTGACAAGCTAATTCTTTATTTTTCAGTACGTACTGCTTGATTTCTTTCTAACTTCAGAATATCTGCCTAAATACTTCACCCTTAAATTTTCAGTGTCTACATATTAGTTTCCCCTCAAGTGTTTGGCATTGCTCTGTACAGACTCAGACACGTTGAGTGACATTTTTCCTGTAAAAGGAATATATGAGGAAACAGCTCCACTACTTAGTAATAATGACCATCCCTCCTGGCATGTCTAAAGGTCAGTTCCCTGTGCTTTCTCCTATTAACCTGGCAAAATTGGGCATTCTGAGGCATTTAGCAACTGCCTCATATACACAGACAACCCCCTCCTTTTACTTCCCAACACTCAGACTTGTGAGAGATGCATTTATATATCTAAATTGGAAGTCATGCACTCTCAAGCCAAGACCGGAATAGCTGGTCAAGAGGAGAAGGTCAACACCTAGACCATAACACATGCAACACATAGACCTCCAGAACACCCACCATCACAGCTCTCACATAAAAACACAAACCACACACCCACCTTCATGGAGGCTCTCAATAGAAATCTACCCAAACAGCAGAGACCTCCAAGGCAGAAACACACTCGACCACCACAACAGAGCACAAACCACAAGACACATAGCCTACACCTACACAGTGTGCCCCTCAACCTAAGCCCCTAAGGCAAAACAGCTTGCCCAATACACTAATCATAGGTGACTTGATAGTGAGGCACATTGATGTCCCACTCAATAGGTTGAATAAGGAGAAGGTAACAGTCAGCTGTCTATCAGGTGCCAGGATCTGACACATAACACATGGACTCAGGTCACTCCACAATAAGTACAAGTATGATTCTGTCACTGTCCATGTGGGTGAGAATGACCTGAGATGCACCTCCCTGGACTACATGATAAGAGACATGGAGGAGCCCTTGAATTATGTGGCCCAGGCAGGTATGACCCTAGCCCTGAGCAGCATCCTACTGTCACCCAGAGTGATACCGCAGTACAAGATGAAAATGATTGACTTCAACAATTAAAGTATCTGGTGTCATTCTAAGGGGATCCAGTATCTGTCTGCTTGGGATGGCATGATTGATAGACCTCGATGCTTTGTCAGAGATGGCCTGCATCTGTCACCCCTGGGTTTCTGGATACTGGCTAAGGCTCTTGCCACCCTTATAGTGCCTTTTTTAGGCAATGTTCCAAAGACCAAATTACCACTGTAACAGCTATAAATAAATGCAATCTGAGGGTCATACTGCTCAATGCTAGAAGTCTAAATCTCAAGATGCACTTACTCGAAGCACTCCTCCAAAATGGAAAACATTGACATTTGTGCTGTAATGGAGACCTGGTTTAAAGCAGCAGAAAGTACTCCTGCACTACCAGGCTATAACTCATTCCACACCTTTCGGCCCCAGAACATGGACCAAAGCTCCAAAGGTGGTGGTGTCTCCGGACTCATAAAAGATATGCACATCTCCAGACTAGTAGCCCAGCATAGCACATCTGAAATACTTCAGGTACAAAGAACATTGGGTAAGACGGTGATTCAGATTGTAGCCTGCTATAGGTCCCCAACCATGTCCCAAGACTCTCACTCCACATTCCTAAGCACCCTGGAAACTATTAGGGTCCAACTCAACACTCTCATACTAGGTGACTTCAACTACTCCTGCATCAACTGGATAAACTACTCATGCACCAATACACTGGCCCAACACTTCCTGGAATTCATCACTTCCAATGCCCTGGACCAGCTCATTCTTACCCTCACTAGAGGTAGCAACGTCTTTGACCTGGTTATTACTAACATGGGCAAGCGTTGCTCTACACCAATAGTCAGTTCCTCCCTGGTTAGATCCGATCACAAACTAATCACCATGGAAAGCCACATCTCACCCACACCCCCTGTATAGGTAACCAGCATGAAAAACTTCTCCAAAGCTGACTTTGAGCTCCTAAAAACAGAGGTGGCTAACTTCATGGCACCCATGTCAATGGAAAATAGATGCATGACTTCCAAATCATACACTGATGCAATGTACAAACACGTACATAAAGGCATGGAACTAGCCATACCCATCATAACCAAGACACTCTCCTCCAAAAAAATGAAGCCAATCGGGTGGTCCCTTGCCATTAATAAACTCTACAACAGAAGGAAGAAACTGTTGAAGAAAAAGGTGAAGTCCCAGGACTGGAAAAACTCCCTTATTAGCCTCAGCAAAAAGTTGAGATCCCTCATCAAAACCTATAAAGCCAGCTATGAAGGCAGAATTGTGTCAGACACTAAAAACAACCACAAAGCCTTCTACAGTTAAATCAAAAATCTCCACAGCAATACCCAGGTTTGCTCTGAGTTACTGCACAATTGTACCTCCTATACTGAGTCAACAGATATTGCCAACATACTGGCTGACAGATTCAGTGCCA
The DNA here is from genome assembly GCF_019279795.1 of Protopterus annectens. Lineage (NCBI taxonomy): Eukaryota > Metazoa > Chordata > Ceratodontiformes > Protopteridae > Protopterus > Protopterus annectens. The sequence goes on from NC_056728.1 coordinate 1,159,927,130, forward strand.
ACTTTACCCCTCTCTCCCCCACTAAAAGACCAATCACAATACCAGAGAAATGCCAGGCACCCAGCATTACTGCAGCACAGGTTAAAACTGCATTGTTCAAGGCCATGAATACAGCTTCCATGGGACCCGACAATATCCCTGGATGTGTTCTACATGAACTACAAAGTGGACTGGCACCACATTTGTGTGCCCTGTTCAATCACAGCCTCACCTCAGGCTTTGTCCCCACCAAATGACATACTGCTACAGTCATCCCTCTCCATAAAGGGGGAGCAATTACAGACCCTGTGAATTATTTCCCCATTAGCCTGATGAGTCTGATATGTAAGGCTATGGAGCACATCATCATGGACATAATTAACAAGGATATAGGGAATCTCCAAACTCTAGATCCCACACAATTTGGTTTTGTGAAAAGTAGATTATGCCTGCTCAACCCGGTTGACTCCTTTGAGTCAGTCACCAGAGCTGTGGATGAGGCAAGGCAATTCATACAGCCTACCTCGATCTGGCCAAGGCCTTTGCTACCATTCCCCACTCAGGAATTATTGATAAACTCACCAAACTAGGCATCAACCCCTATATCACTAGGCGGGTTGCAAATTGGCTCACAGATAGAACCCACAGTGTGAAAGTAGCAAACTCCAAGTCAGACTGCTGACCGGTCACGAGTGGCATCCCACAGGGAATGGTCCTGGATCCTCTCCTGTTTGGCATCTACTTCTCAGACATCCAGGCCAACACGGAGGGACTCTGGCTGACCAAGTTCACAGACGACTGCAAGCTGGGAGCCATTATTAACTCCCCAAGTGATGTAGACATCCTATAGAAAGGCCTCACTGAGACCAATGACTGGTGTCGAAATCATGGCCTTAAGCTTAATGCCAAAAAATGCGTTGTCATCCTCTTTGGGGAAAACTCAGTTCTCACTAATTACCACATCGATGAGAGCCCACTGAACAATGAAGGCGTTATACGAGATCTGGAGACAGAGGTTGACAGCAACCTCTTCTTCAACCAACACATTGCCACTGTGGTCAGAAAGTCCTTCTATGTGGCACATCTCATTACCAAGGGTTTTGCATTCAGGAAGAAAGAGATCATCATCTCTCTCTGCTCTTCTCTCATTAGGCCAATCATTGAGTATAATGCCGCATTTGGCATGTACCTCACTAGACACATGCAACAGCCGGAAAGACCACAAATGTACCGCACAAAGAGGATCCTAGGCCTTAAACACATGTCCTACATGGACAAACTCAAAAAAACTCCAGCTATTCTCTGTCTCATATCATCTACTAAGAGGTGATCTCTGCTTGACTTACAAATCCACATCTGACCCAGCTCCATTAAAAATGCTACATCTAAAGAAATCCCGGTCTGTCCGCACCACACACTCCAGAGACCTCAACCTCATTACCACCATCAACAGAACAGGTTCATAAGCAAGAGACTGCCCATGCTCTGGAATAGACTTCCCATACATGTCAAGCAGAGCACCTCACTGGCCCTCTTCAAGAGAAATCTTAATGAGTGGATGGGAAATAGAAAGTTCACCCCGGGGATCACTCCAGTGGCTCTACTTGATAGAGACACTGGGAACTAACGTTGGGCAGCAAGATGCCAGGGCACTTCTATGGGTTAGATTTGTAAAAGCTCTAGAGCCATTAGCCTAGTACATACCTATGAACCTATGAACCAAGATCTACAGCATTTTCTTGGTATGTTTAACTATATGGGCCAATTTATCCCTGACCTTAGTGAGTTATCAGCACCCTTGAGAGACCTAACATGCAAAAATGTTGCATGGTCATGATTATAACAACACCAGAAAATATTTGATAACCTCAAACAGCAAATTGCTAACCCGCCTACATTATGATACTATGATGTCCATAAACCAGTAGTTCTTTTCTGTGATGCTTCAAAGTTCAGCCTTGGTGCAGTTGTTCTTCAAGAGGGCAGACCTGTCACCTATGTGTCTAGAACTCTTAACCAAACTGAGACGCAGTGTGCTCAAATTGAAAAGGAACTTTTGGCAATTGTGTTTGCATGTTCGAAGTTCCATGATTATATTTATGGCTGAGCAATCCAGATAGAAACTGACCATCAACCTCTAGTTACTATTTTAAAGAAGATAATGCATTCCACTTCAGCAAGACTGCAAAGAATGATGCTTAAATTGCAAAAGTACAATTTCAAAATGGTCCATACCATGGGTAGGATTTTTTTTATTTGGCTGATACCTTATCTAAATCACCCAGAAATACCAAGGAACAGCTTGATTCAGAGAATTTTTACTTTGATGTAATGGAAGTGTGCAATTTTTCTAATATGAGACTTGATGAGCTGAGAGATCATATAAAGATTGATCAATTTTGCAAAAGCTCAACAATTACATCAATGTAGGATGGCTGTCAAAGCAATCCTGTGTACTGCAAGAAGTGCAAGCTTACTTTATATACAAATATGAGATGCTGATGGAAGATGGTATCATTTTCAAAGATCCAAAAGTTGTTGTTCCTACTTAATTACAATGTAAATACCTTCAGATTTTGCATCATGGCCACCCAGGTTCTGATTCTACCAAAAGAAGGGCAAGAGAACTAGTATTTTGGCGTTCTCTAGTAAAAGACATTGATAAAGTGCTTTCTTCTTGTTCAGTGTGCAACAGTACTAAGCTGCATTTGCAAAAGTGGAACAGTCAACATTACTTAGTGTTGGTAGACTCTTATTTGAACTGGTTTGAAATTGATTTGCTACCTAACCTAATATCCAGTGCTGTTATTGCTAAAATGAAATGTCATTTCTCAGTCCATGGTAGTCCACACAAAGTTATTTCTGACAATGGTTCACAATTTGCCAGTCAATTGTTTCAGAGATTTGCTAAAGAGTGAAACTTTATCCATGTCACTAGCAGACTTGAATATCCTCAGTCAAATGGCCTTGCTGAACGTACAGTGCAGAATGCAAAGCAATTACTGGAGAGGTCAAAGCATGACAATATGAATATCTTCTTAAATTTACTTAGTCTCAGAAATATACCATGTGACAACGAACTAGGCTTACCTGCTCAGAGACTTCTGTCTAGGCAAACCAGAACAACCTTGTCTATTAGTTCTAATTTGTTGGTGCCTAATGCTAAAAACAACAGAGCAATCACAGCCCAACCTTTTAAGAAGCGCTGTTCTCAGAAGTTCAGCTATGATAAAATAAGCAGATTTCTTCATCCGTTAAAAGGAGAGACAGTGAGGATGCAAACAGCGAAAGGCTTTGATCGAATTGATCAAGTGAGAGGTATATGTACCGAGCTGAGATCCTACTTAGTGGAATGTGAGGGTATAGAGTACAGGAGAAACCACAGACATCTTCTTCCTGTATCAGAAATTATATTGCAGCATTGTACCTGTGATACAGACTCTAGGTCTCACAGGAACCCAGACAATGTTTGTACCAAAGAACATGTTGCAGTATCCATTCCCATTCCTGATGATGTCCCAGATGTCCCCAAAGTTGAACATTTCTCGAAAACAGTCCCCACTGCTAGATCCAATTATGACTTTTACATTACATGGTCAGGTTATATTTCAAGACCTAGTGTAAAATACACAACAACTTGGATATAATTATTTTATATGTGTCTAATTTTGTATGATTGCATATCAGATAACTAGTTCTGCATAACTGTATGTCAAAAGATCATTTCTGTAAATTGCATGTCATTGAATACTGTCATTTCATATAAGGACTATTTCTCAAAGAGGGAGGATGTAGATCAGAGCATGTGTATGTACCTTTAAGAAGCATTTCCAGATGTAGCATGTGCATATAAATCTAGAGCACATGGAGTTGTGCAGGCATCAGTGCCATTTTGAGAGAAGAGCCAGAGTGTTAACTTGTTTGAGTGTGGTAGTCAGTCTGTTTGTAAGTTTAAGTTACAAAGCTTCATTTCTGATGTGTCTGTGTGTAATAAAGCTGCTTGAACAGAACCCACAAATGCTTATCTGTTTTATCCTGACTAGACGAGTGACAGATGGTATTCTAGTAGCTAGGAAAAAAGAAAGTGATAAAGATCTGGAAGTTAAAGACCCATTAGAAAAGCTTCATATAGGCCCATTTCAAATTTAAACCAAGATGCAAGCATTAAAAATGTTTTAGTCACTTTAGTTTTATACACAGGACAGGCATATTTTTTTAAAAATCAGAGAAGAAGTTGTAAATAGTAATTAACAGAGTTGAAGGATTTTAGCTGGGAGGGGAAGAGGGCAAGAGTCAGGAGGGATAAGTTGATCCTACCAATAGAGCAAGTTAAAACAATGTGGCTTACGATTACTTGATTTAAAGTGATATTTAGAATGATGCTTAAATTGCAAAAGTACAATTTCAAAATGGTCCATACCATGGGTAGGATTGTTTTATTTGGCTGATACATTATCCAAATCACCCAGAAATGCCACAGAACATACAAAAAACAGAAAGCTACAACTGAATACCTATGTTGGAAGGTGGACAGAAATTCAGACATCTGGTGACTTGTATACTGTAATCACTATTCCCAGCCAGTTTTAATGGTGCCTCTGTCAATTATTCCTTCCTGTGTCATCTTCATGCTTGATTTCATCCACTGTAAAATGTATCCTTCTTGGACACATTCAATGGTTTATCCTTCCTAAGCATCCTGAATCCATATGCCATCTTGTATACATGTTCGCTTGTTTTAGTTCAGGTTAATCAGTGCTGTAAATGTTGTTTGTTGCTTTTGGCCCAGGTCATGGCCGAAAAGGATCCATAGCCCAGTTCTCCTAGTGGTTCTAGTGTGTGTGTGTGTGTGTGTGTGTGTGTGTGTGTGTGTGTGTGTGTGTGTGTTTGTTAGTACATACGTATAGCCTGCATATCTGTCAAATGACTGAAATGCAGGTGTCTCCCTCCATGGGCACTTCCTCGAGTTGAAGTATTTTGTCAGTAAATCTCCTAGCAGGGCACTGCATGACCCACGGTATACCTCTTCTTCTTCTTCCCCTTGCAACTACTGTTGAAATTCCTTTTTTCTTTAAGTGTTTTTTTCTCACTCATGTTAATCCCATCGTATTAATGGTTTATTAATCCCATTGCATTAATGGTTTTATCACTTTCCCTTATTATGTCCTTAGTTTAAATGGCCAATCATTTTATTACACTGTTCCAGTTCCTGTTTCAGAATCTCTTTACCTGACATATTTCACTGCAGAAAGTCCCCATTATATAATCTGTGACTATCAGTTGTGATCCCTGACAACTATAACTTCAATTGTTGCTCTTTTCATTAACCCTTCAGCCACCCGACAAAAAATTCTTATTCAGCCTTTCCTAACACTGTCTGCATTATGTTACTGACAGTACCTCTAAGAAGGAGGATGAGTTACTGGCTTTATATCATATTTACTGAGGTCTTGTTACCTTTGTTTCAGCACCTTCACAGTTTCCTTTGTCAGGTCATGTGTTCCCATACATAACTTGTTGAATAGCAAATTGGCCCTCAAATATAACCCAGAAAATTAGGGTGGGTTGATCTCTCCAAAAGACCTGACACTAGCAGTGCACACTAGGGTACAGTCCTTGGGTATTTACTTCTAGGAGGTTGACGCTACTGCTAAGGGTTTAAGTTTGCAGATGACTGTATACCTGATGCCATAATAAACTCCACAGAGGACACCAAGATCCTCCAAGAGGGCCTTTCCCAGACCAATAGCTGGTGTCAAAACCATGGACTAAAACTAAATTCCAAGAAATTTATAATATCAAGAAAGCCTTTGTACATATCGCATTGACAGCACACCCCTGCAAACTGATCCATTAGTTATGGACCTGGGAACCTATGTAGACAATAAACTGTCCTTCAATCACCACGCCCACTATTGTAAGAAAGTGCTATTTCATTGCACAGCTTATTACCAAGGGTATGGCATCAAGGTCCAGGGATGCAATCATTCCATCGTATTCTGCACTCATCAGTCTGATTATTGAGTATAATGCCCCCTTTGATTATGTACCTGTCCAAACATCTGACACAACTTGAATGCCCACAATGATTTCTTACTAAGAAAATCAAGGACCTTCGCGTGCTTAATGCACGCTTCTTCAGATCTGAAGAAGCGTGCATTAAGCACGCGAAAGTGCTTATCTCTCATTTTTTGGAATAAAAGAAGCTTTTTGATATAACTGGACTTCTCGTGGTGTATCCTGACAACTGTTTTTACTACGATTTTGGCTTTCTTTGTGTTTGCAGCAGGATACTTTATGAGAGTCAGTGGTAATTCTACTTGTTAAAATCAAGGACCTAAATTAAAAAAATTATACAAGCCATGCTTAAGCCTTGTTACTCCTCTTAGTGTCATACAGAGCCTCAACAGACACTATCCAGTCAGACCTACTGTACATTTGCAAGTCCAGTGGGGCATAAACACCCACTCAAGAAATTTAAATCTCTTTTACAACATAAACAGAACATGTTGGAGGGAGAGATATTAATCACAGAAAATACCGCTTCTATTTTGAATTGTCTTCCTCTCCACATAAGGAAAGGTATTCTTTAACATTATTCAAACATAATCTGGCCCAGTGGATGGTAACCGCACATTCACATCTGGTTTAGCACCCTTATCAGTCATGGGGCAACATGCAAATGTTCTCCTTGTCTCTGGATTATTTGTAGTTAATGTATAAGGGCTAAAAACGTCTTGGGAATGTACGACTAGGCTTCTAAAGATCCTCATGGATCAATAGCTTTGTAAGTACCTATGACCCTATCAACTACACATAGGATATTTTGTCCATTACTAATTACAAAGCCTTTGACACTGTATTCAGGGTAGTACAGTCTATTCCCAGACTGACCTTTTCCTTTTTCAGTTCCTGTCTTTTCTAATTCCTGTTGTAAGAGATGTCTGAGCACTAATATACTACCCAAGTTAACCATGTTTCACTCATCCACTTTAAGCTTCATTCTTTCTCTGTGCTCTGGATGCCTGTGTACCATTTTCCCACTAGATTTCCTTTCTTATCACTACTGTCTTTAGATTAATCCTGTGCTAAATTTCTGGAATATCCTTTTTTTACTTGGCAATGCACATGTAATCTTTCCCAACCACCCTCTGTCTGTATTTCTAAATCTTTATTTTCTAACTCTCTGTCTTCCATCTCTTAGTGCCATCCCTTTTTCATTAATTTTTCTATTCTTTTACTCAGCCTACAGTAACTATAGTTCCTCACTGTCTCCTTAATAATTCGTTTCACCCTATCAGTTTTCATAATCTCCATTTATCCATCAATTTAAACTCACCAAATGATGCCTATTATCTCGTTCTCTATCACACTGCTTCATTGTTCCATATATTTAATCATTCCTATTGTGCTACCAAGTTTCTTCCTCCATCTTGGTCAGACTCCATCATATGTTGTCCCATATGGTGGGACATACTAAAAGAAGAGCAGGAGATTTTGGTGTTCAAACTGCTTTTCCATAGCTTTTGTAAATATTACCTTGGGTCTGCCCTCAAAAATCATGTACTGCAGATCTCTATTCAGGTTCAGTTTACATCCCCTCCACAATTACATGCAGATGAAACTTGGTACATATGTAGTGACAGAACTACATGGACCAAGCTTTCCCAACAGACGTGTAAGGTAACAGCAGCATTAGCAGCTGTATATGAACTGTTAATTGCCTCCTGAGTGTAGTACAGGTAGATAACCCAAGGCAGAGTTTTATTTTAAGATGTAGGCAACATCTGCTCAGAACACTTCGCTCTACAGCGTATTCAAGATGTAGGAGTAGTTGGAAATACAGAGTTCCAGAGACTGGACTTCAGAAATTGTTTTTTATTCATTTTATTGGCTGGGTAAGTCCTGCTGGACATACAGGTATTCTTTCACAAAGCTGATTCTGAAAATAAATACAATGAGTTAAACTAGTAACAATATGAATGAATATACAGCTACAATACAGTTACATTTAATTGATATGACTATGACCTTTAAGAGGCATTGTGACTTCATCAAAATTACTTAACTCTTTACAGCTGAGTTCGAATCACCTCCAGACATTTCTGCAGTTACCTCGTACTGATGCCTCTAGGTGTCAAACATTGGGTTGTTCATATTTGCATTAATAATTCCAAAACCATGCTTCATACAAGGCATCAGAAGATTTCATCTTAAAGCTTACATGATGATAAACACAACTATATTGATATTTGACCTCTGCCTAATGCAACTAAAGAGATATTCAATATTATCTGTAAACTATTTGTATTGTTATAATTTTCATATTTTTCTAACTATCGAAACAGTCAGGTGACACAGCCAGAATTGCATAACCTCAAATGAAACCTCACAGCTGTATGAAGAAAATCCTGCTGCCAGTATATGTCCAGCTTGAATAGTTGCTGAGATATCATAAGCTGTTTATTCAACATTATAAAATTACTATTCACTGCCTTTATTTTGGCTTACAAAACCCAGTTTAAAGCATTAAACTGTATGAATGCCACAAAAATTAATTCATCCTGAATAGTTTGGAATTTAAAACCAGGTGAGTGTGACACAGAACATAGGTGTAACCAAACATGCTCTGGAAAACAGTTGTAGTAAAATCCACTGACTTTTATTAATACAAGCTGAAATAAAATGTATAAGATGAGTGCTTTCATCTTCCAAAACTAGAAAATTTCATCAGATAAAAGCATTTGAAAAAGCAGGCATTTTTATAGAGCAGTTTTCAAACTTAGTTTGGAATTTACAGTTTTCTAATAAAGCGTTTGGTTCCACAGATATAAATATTTATTTGACCTGTAAAGTGATAACTTCATTTTTTAAATGCTCAAGCCACACACACTAGGAGTTAAAAGTACATTCTCCAAAGAGGTTTACTGGAGGGAATGAGTTAAGAAAGAGAGTCATATGCTAGGTACAGTACATAATAATAAGTCCAGCTCTTGGCACAGACGGACAAATCACTAGTCAACATAGATTTGATTAAAGGCTCAGGTTTTGAAAGAGGCAGTTACCAATGTTGGTTCACCCATCTTGTGATGTGAATGTTAATCCAATTCTGCCACAGGAGTACATCTACACAAACCTCCAGAACTGAACTCTGTACACACAGAGACATATGAAAGCAATCCAAACAGGATGCGTTTTGTTCCCAAGTTGAGCACTGTACATTTGTGGAAGTAAGAATGCTTCACTCCTTAGCTGCTCATCATGGGAATGTTGAAACAGGTGTATTTTGCTCAGTAACTGAGCACCAAGTGTGTGTGAAAGGAGGACTTCACTCCCTAGCTGAGCATCATGGATGTGCAGAAACACATACACACACACAGACACACACACACAGACACACACACACACACACACACACACACACACACACACACACACACACACACACACACACTTACTTCAGGGTGAGTATAGCAGAAATTTGCATTGTTCATGTTCAACAACAATGGAAAAGGCTCAGGAACACTGAACATTTTCCAGCCTCCTGCAAATGATAGCCACATCACAGCTTGGCTTTTCTTCCTGGTGTTCTCCAGGGAGGAATAAATAGTCTTATCACATAAGAGGTTCAGAAAGTCATGGGGGCAAAAAAGTTAGATTATTTATTTACTTACAAGGTAAGTGGACTGATCCATTGCATATACTCTTCAATCAATCAATCGATCAATCAATCAATCAATCATTAATTAAGCTAACATGATTCACTGCAGATCTGCAGACCCCTTTTCAGCCATAATGACTCAGAATGCAAGTGCAAAAGTAAGCATAATACATATATATACACACACACACACACACACACACACACACACACACACACACACACACACACACACACACACACACACACACACATATCTTATTCTTCTTCTTATGGATAACTATTCAGGTTCTCAGGGAAGCAAACACAGACTATTTGCTGGAAGGTCAGAAGGTAAAACTAACCTTCAAATACTTTAGCCACCTAATGTGAAAACCAGATTCGGTGACATGACACTTATGTTGAGAAAGATTAAAGGCAAACGAAGAAAGTTGTGACAGAATTAAGATGAATAGAAAGCATTACTGAAGTAGCAAATATGAATTTCAGCTCCCTACTGAAATGTCGGCACTCGAAATGCTGAGTGCTGACAAGCTGAAAAAAAGACCAAAAATGCAGGAGAAGAGTGAATGTCGAAAATCATTCTTCTACTTTAAGCTTCTTTTGTGTGTTGGGGCATCTTAGACTTGGCACATGTAAGTCTGATCTTTTGGCCATCCGTTCTCTGCATTTCAGGACTTACTGTAGTGGGCTCAAAAATTTCAAATGGTTGCCATGAATTTCTATGAACTTAAAAAAGAAGCAGCCAATGATAGAAATCTCTGGTGTGCAAAAGTCCTGGAAGTCACAAGGCATTGAACTCAGCTAAGTGACTACACAACAAGAACAACCACAAATGTAGTCTGGGTGGTCTGTTTGATGTAGATTAGATTAAGACTAGATTAGGACTTTATGGTAATTTATTATATTGAGATAGATCTATATATATATATATATATATATATATATATATATATATATATATATATATATATGGATCTACTTCACTACACTGACAGTCCACTTACCTGGCTTTCACATCGCCGAGACGAAAAAACAGACAAATGCAAAAGACTGACATCCAGAACACTGACTTACTACTCCAGGTAAGTAACTGCTTGACCATCCTGAAAAAAATTAAAACCAAAGAAAAATAAACCCACCCAAAAATGTAGAAATTAACCGGATTTCAACGTGAATAAAATACTGTTATTTTTATTAGTTAAAACACATCACATAAATAGTCATACTCTTCAAATAATAAATCATTTGTAATAGCTTGGCATCGTGTATCCACTTCACTACCCAGGCCTCCAGAACAGATTTATTATAGTGAATATTTTTTAGCATCAATTCAAACCCACACTTGTCAAAAAAAAAAACAGTAAAATCCTGAACTGTTTCCCGAGTATAATTCACTCCAAAGGGAAACTTATACATCCTAAGTCCCTGAGGAACAATTTTTTGTTTAAGACATTCACGCAAATATTCATTTTCAATTTGTAAACTTTTAAATTTTAACAACTTTTTTCAAAGTTAAATACCATTTCTTTTAAGGTAGGAAAGTAACGTAATGGCATCCCTCATGTGAGATGTTAAACTGAGGTCCCACTTGCATCCGCCTGCATTGGTGTTTTAGTTCAGGTGGGTGTAAAAGATCTGACAGCACTTATCAAAAAGGCAAAATAAAGTTCTGTAGTGTCCTGGCTAAATTTCCCCCTGAATATCACCTCATACTGACTGTTGGCATAGTGGGACTAACACTGCCAACAAAATATAAATAAAATAAATAAAAGTTCAGGAGGCCAGTGGTCAGACATTGTCCTGTTGAAAGAGTACATATCAATTTCTGATATATCAGAACAGAAGGATAGGAAGATATAACATTCACTGTCTTCCTATCCTAATTATTACCACACTGGTGGAATCTGATTAGCATCCAGATAGTTGAGGGAAACAGGGGAGATGTCTGTCACAATCAGGTTGCATTTTCAGAAATGAGGAGGTTACAGTCATTGTCAGACTAGTTAGAGAGGCTGGAGGCTTGATTTGCTTCCAGCCTGGGCATAAAACTAGTCAGGGGTCTTCACTGACAATAACGGCAGGAATTCTTCTTGTTGCCAGGATGGTGGACAGAACACACCGTTCTTAGCCTCTGCAAGTCAGGATTTTTTTTAACATACAGACAGGGTGTGACAGCGTGGATACCCAACCGTGAACACAATCCTTTACATAATTACAATCTTTCACAACTGAATATCGCTAATAAAACTCAGCATGCTCTTCACTAATCACTGCTGGAGTTTCTAGAACCCTGCGCAGGGCACTCTCAGAAGATGGACGTCTCTGTCCTACTTTTCATACTTGGCAAGTGCCAGGAGCAAGTGTTTTGTGCCTAGTATAAGAACATCTTAAATGGCAGAAGATGTGATGATCATGTAATTTGTATGTTACAAATGTAGGGAGCATAGTTCAATAGGTGACATAGTACAAAGAAATAGTCCTACCTGGGACCATCACAAGTCTAAGAATGGACTTCTTAACTCATTCATTATTTTGTTCCCTTCAGTTTCTTTCTTTTTTTTTCTGCAAACCTGAGGATCATTTTCCCTTGTTTTATACCTTCTGTTAGATCCCTTTCCATCTTTTCTTTGACCATTTTGACTTCCCTGGCTGCCTTCTTTCCAGTATTGTTATATTCCTGTTTGACTATATCCCCCGACCTCTTCCATTTCTTACAGACTCTTTGCTTTTCTGTTGGTGATTTTCCTGATTTCTCCTTTGAATTGCAGAGGTCTTGTATTGCTGGTCTTTCTCTTCACAATCATTCCTCCATTGTCTTCTATTGACTATCCATATAAAGTAGCCCATGGTATCAGCAATGATGTGATCCAATGGTTCATCAATTTTCTCTTCGGACAAACACTGCATTAATACTGGCAACTCATAACTTAGCCAGAACTCCACTCCTGAAAATGGTTCCCCAAGGCACAGATTTTTCACATATCTAGTCTCTTTATACATCAACAAACTTTCCTTAGACATCCCACGATGTTCCATTTTAATGAATGCAAGGTCATCAATAGATCAAATTCTTACTGTCATCAATAGATCAAATTCTTATTGGAAAACATTAAGCAGCAGCCCCAAAAGAATCTGTAATATCCCTTACAAGCTCATTGCATTCGAGAAAGATTCTCCTTAACCCAAATAAAACCAAAGTCATGCTTTTGGAAACCATCAAAAAACTGAAATGCATTCATTCAGACTTAGCAATGCCCGACCACGGCAAAAACACTGTAGCAACTATCACTTCATTCCTGGGACTCTGGCTATACCAAAACCTGAACTTTTAATTGCACATCTACAAAACAAAAACAAATATTATATTGATAACACTTTTAAGTATGGAAGATCTCCCACTTTTTATCCCCTGCAGGTAGAGAAGTCATAGGTGTAGTTGTACTCTTTTTTTCAACTTGAATACATTCTCCCAGTAATTGTATCAGCTGCAAATAAAACTCTTACAGCCATTCAACTTCCAATATAATATGCAACTTCATTTCTTGTATTTATTTGTTTTTCATTTATTAATTGGGACAGACTGACTAAGCCAAAGCCCATTTTCACCAGTGATCCAGGAAGGAAAGCTCCAAGAAGAGATTACATTATATACTACAGTGACATTTCAACAGCTCGATAATAAAAATACAAGTATATACCCAGTTTGGGTTCATAAAGGGAAGGTCATGTCTCCTAAATCTGGTTGGCTTCTTCGAAATGGTCACTAAATCAATAGATGAGGGAAAGGTGATTCACACAGCATACTTGGTCTTGCAAAGGCCTTCGATACCATTCCCCACTCAGGAATTATAGACAAACAAACCAACCTAAATATTAACCCCTACATTACAAGATGGGTTGCTAACTGGCTCATGGAGAGAATCCATTTAGTGAGAATAGGAAACGCTATATCAGACTCCAAACCTGTGACTAGTGGTGTACCACAGGGCTCAGTCCTGGGACCCCTCCTTTTCGGTATCTATTTCTCTGAGGTACAAGCAAACACGGAGGGACTATGGCTCACAAAGTTCGCAGATGACTGCAAACTGGGTGCCATAATCGAGACTCCTACTGATGTAGACATCCTTCAAAAGGGTCTTACGGATACAGATACATGGTGCCAAAACCATGGCCTCAAACTAAATGCCCAAAAGTGCATTGTTATCCCCTTTGGGAAAAATCAAGTACCTATGAACTACAACATAGGTGGCAGCCCACTTATCACAGAGAGTATGATAACAGACCTAGGGACTCAGGTAGATATTAACCTCTCCTTTTTCAACCACATTGCCAAAGTGGTTAGAAAATCCTTCTACATGGCCCACCTTATCACAAAGGGTTTGCATCTAGGAATAAGGAAGTTATTGTTTCCCTTTACTCATCACTCATTAGACCCATTATTGAATATAATGCCCCATTCAGAATGTATCTAACAAGACATCTGCAACAACTGGAGAGGTCACAGAAGTACCTCACAAAGAGGATAATGGGCCTTAAACAGATGCCCTATGCCATGGGGCTAAAAAATCTCAGACTGTACTCGGTCACGTACCGGCTACTCAGAGGTGATCTCTGCCTGACATACAAGACTATGTCAAACCCCAAATTGCTAGAAATGCTCCACCTAAGGAAAACCAAATCCACCAGAGCTACACGCTCAAGGGACATAAACCTGACATCATCAATAAACTGGAGGTGCTGGAGGGACAGATTCATGTCGCAGAGACTCCCCTTGCTCTGGCATAAGGTCCCCATATATGTGAGGCAGAGCTCCTCATTGGCACTCTTCAAGAGAAATCTTGATGAGTGGATGGGAAACAGGAAATTCACCCCAGGAATCACTTCTGTGGCCCTGCTTGACAGGGGCGCAGGTAACTAAACCACTTGTGAGGGAGGCGATAGCACAACATTTTTGGCTAGGCTTAATTATGCCCTAGGACCAATAACCTAGTACCTACCTATGAACCTATAGCATATTTCCAAAGTAATAAAGAGGTGTTAGAGGAGGGAAAGGAAGTTGGGGTACAAAGAATGTTAGCCTATGTAATAGAGAAAAACACGGAAGAGACTTACACATAAAAATTAGGATGTCAGAGTATCAAGTACAAGAACAAGAACAATTTTTAGTATGATATATTTGATTTTCTCTAAGATTGTGGGTTGGTTTGCTTCACTTTTAATACCAGGTAAGATTAAGTTCCCTAGTTTGCAAATACAGGCATAGTACAGTGAGTCACCATGGTGATTAATCGATTTCACTCCCTGAAGGATGTTTTGAGTTTAGGATTACAAATGTCTAGTTGCAACATATTTATCTACAATAGTGTATTGTGATGGGCATTTGTTGGTTGGTGTAGAATTTTGTGTGCAAGCTTAAGCTGATTCAGAGTAAGTTGATGGTGTAACTCTAACCAATGTATTTTTGGAGACCTCTACATTGGTGTCTTTTATTTGGAGTACCGGATACAAATTTTTGTAGGTTTGCTCTAATTTGTATTAGTGAGTCTTAAGTTCATAGGTTCATAGGTAGGTACTAGGCTATCTGCCTGAAGGCATTTATAAGCCTAGCCAGAATTGTGTTGGCTTTCACCGTCCCCTTAGATTAGCTCCCTGTGCCTCTGTCCAGCAGAGCCATTGAAGTAATCCCCGGGGTAAACTTTCTATTTCCCATCCACTCATCAAGGTTTCTCTTGAAGAGTGTTAGCGAGGAGCTCTGCTAATGTAGATTGGAATCTTGTTCCAGAGCATGGGGAGTCTCTGGGACAGGAATCTATCCCTCCAGCACGTCCTATTTATTGTTGTGGTGAGGTTTAGATCCCTAGACCATGTGGCTTGAGGGGATATGGTTTTCTTTAGGTGGAGCATGTCCATCAATTCTGGGTTGGACATGGCCTTGTATGTCAGGCATAGATCACCTCTGAGTAGTCGGTATGAAACAGAGTACAGCTGGAGTTTCTTCAGTCGAGCTTCATAGGGCATCTGTTTGAGGACAGTGATCCTCTTGGTAAGGTACTTCTGGGGTCTTTCCAGCTGTTGCAGTTGTTTTGTAAGGTACATCCCAAATGGGGCATTGTACTCTATGATGGGTCTGATGAGTGATGCGTAGAGGGGCACAATGACCTCTTTTGATCTGGATGCAAATCCTTTTGTGATTAGGTGGGCCACATAGAAGGATTTTCTAACCACTTTGGCAATATGATTATCAAAGGAGAAATGACTATCTACTTGGGTCCCCAGATCCCTTATTACATCTTCCATATTTAGGGGCTACCACCTATGTGGTAGTTTGTGGGTACTCTGTTTTTTCCAAAGGGGATGACTATGCACTTTTTGGCATTTAGCTTGAGGTCATGGTTTTGACACCAGTTATCTGTCTCAGTGAAACCCTTTTGGAGGATGTCTGTATCAGCTGGAGAGTCAATTATAGCCCCTAGTTTGTAGTCATCTGTGAACTTGGTCAGCCATAGACCTCCTGTGCTTGCCTGTACCTCTGAGAAGTATATGCCGAACAGGAGGGGGTCCTAGAACTGAGACCTGGGGAATGCCACTTGTAACTGGTTTAGAGTCAGACCTAGCTCTCGCAACTCTTACCATGTGGGTTCTGTCCGTGAGCCAATTGGCAACCCATCTCATGATGTAGGGGTATATGTTCAGGCTGGTAAGCTTGTCTATAATACCAGAATGGGGAATGGTGTCGAAGGCCTTTGTGAGGTCTAGGTAGGCTGTGTGGACCACCTTTCCCTCATCTATAGCTTTGGTAACTGTCTCAAAGAAGTCCATCAGGTTTAAGAGGCATGATCTGCCCTTAACAAAGCCAAACTGGGTAGGGTCCAGTGTTTGGAGGTTTCCAGTGTCTCCGTTAATGAGATCCATGAAGATGCGCTCCATAGCCTTGCAGACCAAGCTAGTCAGGCTTATAGGGCGATAGTTCCAGGGGTCTGTTGTGGCTCCACCTTTGTGTAGCGAAATAACCGTTGTTATGCACCACTCTATGGGCACGTAGCCTGTGGAGAGGCTGAGTTTGAACAGTGTGTTTAGGTGAGGGGTTAGTTCATCTTTGAGCTCATGTAGGGTGCAGCCTGGGACACCGTCCGGTCCCATTGATGCTGTGTTTTTGGCTTTGGAGAGGGCTGTTTTAACCTGAGTGTCTGTGATTTCAGGGGCACTACATTCTTTTGGTATGGTTATGGGCCCTTTTGGGGGTGGGGGGGGTGAAGTTTGCACAGAACCTGTCTGCCAGGATGTTGGCGATATCGGTCGGTTCAGTGTATTTTGTGCCATTCTGTACTAATGCTGAACAGATCTGAGAATTGCCACTTAGATTCTTGACATAGCTAAAGAATGCCTTGTGGTTATCTTTGGAGTCCTTGGCAATTTTTCTTTCAAAGCTAGCCTTGGATGGTTTTATGAGGGATCGTAGTTTCTTGCTGATACTGATCAGGGATGTCTGACCTTCTTGGGATTTTACTCTTTTCTGTACTAGTTTCCTCCTTCTATTTTATAGCTTGTTTATGGCAGGGGTCCACCAGACTGGTTTCCTTTTCTTGGAGGAGTGAGTCTTGGTTTTGCTTGGGATAGCACAATCCATGCATTCTTGTAGGTGCCCATAGAGTGCATTAGTAAAGGATTTTGCAGCTTGGGCAGCGTTATCCTTTAGCATGGAGGCTTTGAAACTTTCCACCTCAGTCTTAAGTAACATGTAGTTTGCTTTTGAAAAGTTTTTCACAGTGGTTTCTTTGACCGGAGGTGGGGGGGGGGGTGGAATGTTGATATCCAGAGTGATTAGTTTATGGTCAGATCTAACCAGCGAGGGGTTGACCTCAGGTGTGGAACACCGGACGCCCATGTTGGTGATGACCAGGTCCAATATGTTGTCACCTCTGGTGGGGGTGTTGACCAGTTAATCCAGGGCATTTAAGTTTATAAATTCTAGGAAATGTTGGGCAAGGGAATTAGTGCTTGAGTAGTTCGCCCAGTTAATGTTTGGGTAACTGAAATCACCCAATATCAGGGTGTTTGGTAGGACCTTTATGTTTCCCAGTGTTTCCAGAAATGTGGAATGGGGGTCCTGGGACATGGTGGGTGATCTGCAGTAAGCTACAATTTGAATTGCAGTTTTACCTGTTGTTAGTTGCACCTGGATGATTTCTGAAGCATCATGCTGTGCCACTAACCAGGAGGTGTGGGTATCCTTGATGAATATGGAAACGCCCCCACCTTTTGTATTTCGGTCCGGGTTTTGTGGCCGAAATGTATGGTATGAGTTGTAGCCTGGTAGTGCTGGGGTGCTCTCTGGAGCCTTAAACCAGGTTTCTGTTATTGCACATATATTGATTTTCTCCATACTGAGGAGTGCCTCGAGCGCGTGCATTTTGAGGCTTAGACTACTGGCATTGAGTAGAATTACCCTCAGTTTTTTTTGTTACTTGTGCTATTTATGGTGGTGGGTTTGTCTTTTGTGCTTTGCCTAAAAAAGGCACTATGGGGGGTGGCAACAGCCCTGGCCAGTATTTGAAAGCCTAAGGGTGACAGGTGCAAGCCGTCTCTAGAGAAGCAGCGTTGCTTGTCGAGCATGTCATCCCAGGCTGAAAGACACTGGATCCCCTTTGAATGACACCAGAAGCTTAGCCAATTGTTGAAATTGATAATTTTTTCTTTATACCGTGGTATCATTCTTGGTGAGGGCAGGATGCTACTCAAGGTCAGGGTCATACCAGCCTGGGCTACGTGATCACAGAGCTCTTCCATGTCTCTTTTCATGTAGTCCATGGAGGTCGGCTCAGGTCATTCACACCAACATGGACAATGACAGAGTCATATTTGTACTTGTGACCTGAGAGCTTGTGTTTTGCAGCATATCCTGGCACCCAACAGGCAGCTAACAGTAACCTTCTTCTTGTTCAGCCTAGTGAGTGGGATGTCAGTGTGCCTGACTATAGAGTCACCTATTACTAGTATGTTGGGTATGTTATTTTGCCTTAAGGGCTGTGATTGCGTGGAACACTGGTTTTGTGAAGTATGTGTTTCATGGTTTGTGTTGGGGGTGGAGGTTGCTTGTGTGTCTGCTTTGGAGGTCTCTGTTGCTTTTGCAGATTTTTATTTAGAGCCTCCGAGTATGTTTTCGTGTATTTATGTTTGTTTTTTGCCGGTGCTGGTTTCATAGGTCTATGTGAGACTGGTGGTGTGATGCAAGTAGTTCCCTTCTCCTTTTGACTGTCTGGTCCAGTCTTGGGTTGAGAGAGCTTAGCCTCCAGTTTGGCTGTATAATTGCATCTCTCATATGTATTAGTGTTTGGTGATAGGAGGAGAGGGTTGTCTGTGTACATGAGGCAGTTGTAACATTGCTTCAAAATGCCCAGATTCAACAGTTGGACCAGAGAGTACACCTGAAACTACCTTTTGGACATGCCTGGATAGGTACAGTGAACTGTTTTATTGATTGGCTGTTATGGTCAAACAGAGAGCCTTGTCCTTCTCCACAGTATAGGGGGGTGTAGTGCTAAGGTTTATTAGTGCTAGCTATGAGTTTTGAGCAAGTGCCGGGCTGAGAAGTGAATGGTTTGAATGCTTAAGTTGAAAGGTTGTCTAGTTCCAAGGGAAAAATTGAAGAGTAGACTTTGTGGAGCCGGGAATAGTTATACCCTAGCTAACTGGTGTCGCCCAGTGCGCAAAACCTTGCAAATGTGGGTTTTATAGCAGGGAAATGAAAGCGATAGAAATTAGCCTAAAATAGCCAATAAACTACTAATTTCTGGGCAGAAACCACTCCTCCAGGGACAGATAGGCTGCTCAAAGCCCCCCTCTCTCACAGGTGAACAGAGAAACTTCCTTCTATCCAAGTAAGGTATGGGCAAACACAGAAAATTGTAACACAGCCCTGAATTTAGCACTAACCTGAAAACTGGACTATACTAGCTTAGGTGGGAAAACAAGTTTTTTTTTTTTTAGAAAATAAAGCATTTACTATAAAAAAAGCACTTTAAATGCACATAAATGGCTATCACACTTGAGTGTGTAGCCTACAACAGTTAAACAAGTAATTTAAACACAAAAATGACTTTGTTAAAGTGCAGGCAATAAAATAAGTACAATATGTAGCTGAAACAAGCTTTTTAATTCACAGAAAGTCTAAAAAATTGGCGTTTTAGGCAGAATTAGCTAAAGGCAGCATGAAAATGCAGAAAAATGATACTTAATCACTCCAAAGTCTCTCTTTTGTCTCTTTGCTGCTGTAGAACTCTGCAGGGCACCAGGCAGGAGCTTGCTGAGCTGTATACAAGCACATAAACCTCGCAAATGTGGGTTTTATAGCAGGGAAATGAAAGAGACAGAAATTAGCCCCAAATAGCCAATAAACTACTAATTTCTGGGCAGAAACCACTCCTCCAGGGACAGATAGGCTGCTCAAAGCTCCCTTCTCTTACAGGTGAACATAGGAACTTCCTTATATCCAAGTAAGGTATGGGCAAACACAGAAACTTGTAACACAGCCCTGAATTTAGCACTAACCTGAAAACTGGACTATACCAGCTTAGAAAAGTGGGAAAATAAGTATATATATTTTTTTGTTTTTTTTTCCCAGAAAATAAAGCAGATACAATAAAAAAACATTTAAATGCATAGAAATGGCTATCACACTTGAGTGTGTAGCCTACAACAGTTAAACAGGTAATTTAAACACAAAAATGACTTTGCTAAAGTGCAGGCAGTAAAATAAGTGCAATATGTAGATAAAACAAGCTTTTTAAATCACAGAAACTCTAAAAAAAATCAGCGTTTAGACGGAATTAGCTAAAGCAGCAAGAAAATGCAGAAAAATGATACTTAATCACTCCAAAGTCTCTCTTTTGTCTCTCTGCTGCTGTAGAATTCTGCAGGACACCAGGCAGGAGCTTGCTAAACTGTATACAAGAGCAAAAACCTCGCAAATGTGGGTTTTATAGCAGGGAAATGAAAGAGATAGAAATTAGCCCAAAATGGCCACTAAACTACTAATCTTTGGGCAGAAACCACTCCTCCAGGGACAGATAGGCTGCTCAAAGCTCCCCTCTCTCACAGGTGAACAGAGTAACTTCCTTCTATCCAAGTAAGGTATGGGCAAACACAGAAAACTTTAACACAGCCCTGAATTCAGCACTAACCTGAAAACTGGACTATACTAGCTTAGAAAGGTGGGAAAACAAGTATATATTTTTTGTTTTTTTTCAGAAAATAAAGCAGATACAATAAAAAAAACACTTTAAATGCACAGAAATGGCTATCACACTTGAGTGTGTAGCCTACAACAGTTAAACAGGTAATTTAAACACAAAACAACTTTGTTAAAGTGCAGGCAGTAAAATAAGTACAATATATAGCTGAAACAAGTGTTTTAAATCACAGAAACTCTAAAAAATCTGCGTTTTAGGCGGAATTAGCTAAAGGCAGCAAGAAAATGCAGAAAAATGGTACTTAATCACTCCAAAGTCTCTCTTTTGTCTCTCTGCTGCTGTAGAACTCTGCAGGGCACCAGGCAGTAGCTTGCTGAGCTGTGTACAAGCGCAAAAACCTCACAAATGTGGGTTTTATAGCAGGGAAATGAAAGAGATAGAAATTAGCCCAAAGTGGTCAATAAACTACTAATTTCTGGGCAGAAACCACTCCTCCAGGGACAGATAGGCTGCTCTAAGCTCCCCTCTCTCACAGATGGACAGAAAAACTTCTTTCTATCTAAGTAAGGTATGGACAAACACAGAAACTTGCAACACAGCCCTGAATTCAGCACTGCAAACTGGACTATACTAGCTTAGAAAGGTGGGAAAACAAGTATTTTTTTTTGTTTTGTTTTTTTTTTTTTGTTTTTTTCAGAAAATAAAGCAGATACAGGTGTCTTCCTAAGTAAGGACAAAGAATAGAACAAGGACTTTAATAAACATGTTTCTGAAGTATGTTTGAGTGATTTTTCAGTTAGATGAGGTTTAGATCTGTATAGCATTTCTACTTTTTTGTTAGTAGCTACTGTCACATAATCAATGTGCTTGTCAAAAATAAGTTTATCATCAACGATTACTCCATGGAGTTTGGCTTGTGACACCTTTTCTATTAATGTGCTGTATTCTTTGAGGTTATTGAAATGTTGTCAGAAGTAAATAGCAGTTTTGTTTTGTCTGGATGTAGGAGAAGTTGTAAATTACTCAACTGTCATTAGAGCTTATGGAAACAATTCTGTGTTAGCTTGTGACTGACTATGTAGTTGCCCAGTAAGAGAAGGTATATTTTGATTTATAATTTATTTTTACCACTGATTTTCACTGTTTATAGAAAGAAAGGGACATCTTGTAGACAAGAAGATTTACTTTGATGGTTATTTCGTTGTTCTACCTCTAATTGTCACTGTTTGTTGTCAGAAAGGGATAGGTTTTAGATAGGCAAACGTTAGCCACCCCAAGGGGCCTAGTCAGATATACATTCACACAGACTGCAGAGAGGACAATCCAGGGCTTATTTAATCAATCCTGTGTTGGTTTGTAATTTATTGATGTATAAGATTAAAAACAGGTGCAACTGTAAGTGACAGTGAACTAAAGCTACTGCTTATATTTGCTTGCAATGTAAAGTAATTCCAGCTTTTGTGTGAATTTTATAACTAGTATGGTTAGAGCAACAGCTTTATTCTACTTTATTTAATATTTAGTTTTATATTGTTTGTGTGATTTTTCTCATGGAAGTTGATTTAAAATCTCTTTGAATTCTGTGGCAATTTTGATTATCCTTTTTCTTTTAGAATTCTTTGTTCATTTGCAGATGGAAATTAATTCCTTAAATGAGTATATCATTAACAGTTTGCTAAAGCACAAACATCTTGCATAGTGTAATAAATGCTATGTATATGTAAATGTAACAGCTGATAATACTGGTGATCTGTGTTCCTCATATCAAAAGTTGGATGATTGGCTTACCATTATTATTACTAAATCTAGACTCACTGATGATAATTGCACTTGTGGAATTGGCATGGCTTGGAGAACTGTTGTTACATATATTAATAACTGGACTGATGAGATAAATAATGTTAGTCAAAGAGCAAACAGAACACATTTAGGAAAGCAAGTGTCTATTGTCAGTAAAGATCTCTCAACCCATATTAAAAAAAGATAATACCATTGACAACTTTGGAATTCTGGAGAAAAATATGCAGCAGTCTAAGGATTTATAGCATATAAAAGAAAAGAAAAAGAAAGAAAAGGTGAAGTTCACAAAAAATAAGGAAGAAAAAGAAACTGATTAATGTCTGTAAAGCAATGTTATGTAACACACACATATTACAGCAATTGATAACATTTTCTACCAGAAAACCTCCAATCTACAGAAGAAGGGAACATTTTTCCAAATATAAATCAAGGTAGCTTCCTGACCCTCTTTAAGCATAACCTGGATGCATAGATGGGCAATTGTAAATACAGCCCAGGTCTGACCCTTGTAGCCAACATTGAAAGGGGTCTAAAACTAGTCCTGATTTAGTCATACCAATGGGCACTAACAATATGGGATATTGTAGCTAGGCTATTAAAGTTCCTCAGGATCAACAGCCTAATGTTAAACCATGAGTCTATGAAACTAAAACACATTGCAGGAAACAAAAGAGGTAAGGGGCCTCAGATGAACAGGAAGAAATGAAGAACATTACTGTAAGAAAAAAATGAAAATAAATGACAGATGCTGACAACATGGCTCAAGCTGTATATGTAGAAAGCCAGTACTGTAGGCTTGCAAATGTAATAAACTATGGAAATAGTGTGATTAATAAAACTAATAGTTATGAAGAGCATTCCTTTTTAACATTTGATAGAGCAGATATTATTGAAATAGAAACTGAAGAGACTTCAAATCTGGTCAGAAATGGGGATTGATTATTAGAGGAGTGGTTATTTACATTTGTAGAGAAGATAATAAACATCAAATAGATAGACGATGTGATAAAGGCCTTAGACACCTTAATGTTATGAAATATGGATCTGTTTTTATTCATGTTGCCAATCCACAAATGATCTCATCCACAAGGACTCTCTGACTATTAGTAGGAAACTTACAGCCCTCTTAAATAACATAGTTTGTAGAGATGTTAGGAAGTATGTTTTACAAATCACATATAGAAAGTAGAGTCATGTCACTGTGAATGAAATGCTTTTTGGGTAAATACCAATATGAAAAAATGTCCCATTTTAAAAAATGGAAATGTATAGAGCATTCACTCCTAATTTTGTGCACATGTGTTTAAACAGGATGGTGTGTTCTTGTCAAGATCAGGGAAGAGAATTTTTGTAACGGATATTTTACAATATTTGGCAAACACAAGGCAGACTTTTTACCAGATCAAAAATTTAACAGTTCACAGATATCATTACCTGATGCATCTCATATGTTTTGTTAATACTATGAGAATTACTAATATATATATGTTTGGAAAATTTGCTACATTCTGAAAAGATTGATGTTATTGCTTGTGAAACATGGTTAAAGAACAATGACTGGAAACCGGTTCTGTCAGGGTCCAAATCTGTTACTGTAACAGACATTTTTACAAAAAAATCAGGATGTGGTGTTATGATAGGGATTAAATATTGTTATGAGACCTGTGATTATTACATGTTCAGTGGTAATGCCATTACTATTGATTGGTTAACTGTGACAACAAAGACATCCATGAAAAATATAACAACTGCTTGAGTGCATAGACCACCAAAATTAAGTGATGATGACCTAGAGGAATTCATACATGTCTTGCATGAAACACAGAAGGGAAGAATAATAGTGGTTGGGGACTTAAATTTACCAGCAACAGACTGGAATAAATTTAAGGAAATTATTTACAACCTATGTTCAGGAACAGTTGCTTCAGATTGTAAAACAGCCTACCAGGTAACGGACCATACTAGATATTTATTGTAATGCTAAAGAAATTAATGTTACAGTTCATGTCATGTTTTACTATTGTTAATGTGCAATGATCATGGGATTATAAAAGTTAATTTGTTGCTAGACAATTCTTCCAAACTGAAATCTAAACAAATGCACAGATGATTAACAAAAGATTATATGGAAGCAAACCAGTCACTATGTAAAACTAATTGCAGTGATGTATTCAGTGGAAAAAATGCAGAAGGAATGTGAAAAGTTTTGAAAGAGAAATTGTTTGAATGCAAAAAAATCAAAAAATGTTTTAACATCAGGATTTAGGCACACAACTTCAAAAGGATATATTTTCATAAGAGCAAGATACTTGATTAAGGTGAAAAACAAAATATAAGAAATGGAAATGAAGTTGAACTACAACTTTGAAAACAGAAGTAAACAAACTGGAAAGACAAATAAAACATAGTGTGAAACAAGATCAAGAAAATTTATATAGAACATAATAAGAAACCATTTTATAGATGCATAAGATGTGGTAGGATAAAATCATACAAACTGATAAACTGTATAGATTCTAAAATGTATTCTCAGACACAACAGATTATAAATATATTTACAAAATCTTATGCAGAGCACTTTGGCACCACAAAAGGGGTGATAAATTGCCCTAGTGACATCCAGGTAACCTCAGATACTGAAATCAAATTAGATTGTATTGAAAAAAGAACTATGCAAGCTGGATCCAAACAAAGCAGAGGGAGGAGACAGAATTAGTAATAGTAACCTGAGAACACTTTGGCATGAACTTACAGTACCATTATATTTGTTATTTACGGATGTATAAATATGAAGAGATTCCTCAAGATTACAGACATGCACTTGTTAAACCTATCTTGAAGGGAAAGGGAAGTATGACAAACCCAGATTTATACAGACCCTTAAGTTTACTTTCATGTTGTAGAAAATCAAATGGAGAAGGTTTTTCTGGATAAATTATTATCAGAATTGGAAAGGTTGGGACCTGAAACCATATATCAGCATGCATATGTTGAAAATAGATTTACTACCACCTTTAACATGACGTTCTACAACATTATAACAACAAATTCTGCTGTGATGTAATTTATGTAGATTTAACTTCAGCATTTGATAAGGTCATGCACAAAACACTGATCAATAAATAAGAAAAAATAGGTATTGGTGTACTCTTGATAAGATGGATAGCTGACTTACAAATAGGACATGGTAAGTATCATACAGCAGTTATACAGGGAAAATTCAAGGTTACAGTAAGGCTTTGTCCTAGGCCCATACATGTTAAGATTGCATTTTTCAGAGCTATTGTTTTCTTTATTTTTATTTATATGTCTTTAAATTAAATCTCTTCTAAATAACAGAACTTTGTAACATTCTTAAATGTTATCCCCAAACTGAATGAATCTTGTAGTAAACCCTTTCTCTTCTTTGAATACATTCAAAACATAGTAAAAATGGTCATTCGCACAAAATGTTGTATATTATTTAAACAACTTCTCTTTCTCCTGATAAGTCTCACCTTAGTTGTTTCAATAAAACATTTTTGAACTTTCTACAGCATCCCCCAAAAAAGCCAGGAATAGTCTACTCTCATCATACTAAGGTACAAGAAAAAAAGAGGTACATAATTACCTGATTTAGAGTCCTATGAAAATGATGCTTTGACTAAAATAGTAATACATTGGATTAATAATAACTTATAGGTTCATATGTGTTTACTAGTCTAACAACCACAAGGGCCTTTTTAAGCCTAGCCATGCATCTCAAATCTTTGACAAGTTCTGGTAACTTTGGTAAGTGTAAGCAGGGGCTTGGGAGATGAAACATTTACAAGCAGGGGCCTGGGAGATGAACCATTTATAGGCTGCCTTTGTCCATTAGAGACGTAGGTGCCAAACCAGGCATGAGTTTACTGTTCCCCATCCAGTTGTCCAAGTTACACTTGAATTGGGCTTGTAGGAACTCTGCTTCACATGGATGGGGAGCCTGTTCCAGAGAAGGAGAAGTCTCTGGGATACATACCTGTTTCTCAATCAGGTCCTATTTATACCACAAGCAAGCTTTAAGTCTTAAGAATGGGTAACTTTGCTGCTGTTTGTTTTACGGATATGCAGAAGGTCCATCAGACTACAAAATACAGAGATAGGGCCCACTCTGCTAAGTGGAAAACATTACATAGCAAACCTTTTAATGATAAAATAATTTAGATTTCCAACACATATTTAAAATGATCAAATAATCATTTAAGGTTATTCTCCTGTAATAATTTCCAATATCATATATTTTCTTCAAATTAATCTAAGTACATTAATATGATTTAAAAAAAGTCAAACACATTATCTTTAGTCAAATAGATTAAAACTTTGGCATAACATATTTATATCTTTTTTCCCTTTCAAATGTTTTATTTTCAAAAAATGCTACAATGGAAAGAGAATGATTTTTAGGGTGGTAACTGTTTTAATAATGGTTCATTAAAATTTACTGCAGAAATAATTTTAGATATTTTTCTAGGATCCATAGACTAGTTACTGATAGAAGGACTAAGAAATGATGCTCAGGAAAACATCTACAAAGCTCTATGTTATCAGAATACCAACCCCATGTCAAATGAATACCTTTTTAAAGTAATATACAGTGATCAAAGCTCCATCACAATCATTTCAGATTTGTATGAGATATTTATTGACATCACAACAACAAGAAGTTTTAGAAGTTCATAGTATTAGAAGATAATAATGACATCACTGAGGGAAATCCCTTATTTTACAATGAGTCATGAGCACCTCTTTAGTTCAATACTGGCATATTTTTACCTGAATATGTCTAAATAGAACCTTTTACACCTGAAAAATTAGAAAAGATATAAAAATAATAATAAATGTTGGAGATGTAATCAGAATCTCATAGATAATTGAAAATATTTTATGTTTGATTGTTCATTACTGTATGAGTATTGGAAAAGAACTTAATAATTTCTCAAAGCTTTGTGGATAGATAAGATAGCCCTAGATACAATCCTGGTATTACATAATTTATCTACATGTATTGCATTAAAGAAAGAAAGTTATTACATATATTATGGGCCATCTTAGCAATAGGAAAGAAAATTATTTTCAGAAACTAGATGAAAAACCAAGGCTTCTGACTTCAATGAATTCCTCCCTTTCTAAGAGAAGTCATTGAGAGAAAAATTGTCATCAAGAGAAGCAGACTAACTTCTAAAACTACAATTATTAATCAATGGACTAAAGTACTAAATAAAATAGAGCAATGGAACTAATTTTCATCTGAATTAATGGTTGAGTCATTCATATAATGTAATATCTGACTGTTAGTAATTGTTGAGATTACATATTTCCTACTGTTTTTCACTGTACTTCCAAACATTGTTAATATAATTTGACATGCTATGTATATATAATATATAGTTTTGGGTTATTCTTTTAAATTTATTAGGAAGATTGTTAAAAATTATTCACTTGTCTTATGTAATGTTGTTATGAAATCATTAATAAAATTCTTAATAAAAATAGCAATTGGATATGCTATTGATTCTGCGGCAGTTTAAAGAAACTTAGCAGGAATTTAATTAAAGCTTTCATTA
This sequence comes from Protopterus annectens, assembly GCF_019279795.1. Taxonomy (NCBI): domain Eukaryota; kingdom Metazoa; phylum Chordata; order Ceratodontiformes; family Protopteridae; genus Protopterus; species Protopterus annectens. The sequence goes on from NC_056728.1 coordinate 1,159,955,347, forward strand.
ATTAATGATTTAATTAAAGCATTTAATTCATATTTTATTTATAGTATAGCTAATCTTACCATCTCCTTTTCCTCTCCTCTACTAAGTAACCATCACACTAAGTCTTCCTCCTCTCATCTACTTTATATCTCAACCCCTAACACATCCATACAAAGCTGTAACATACCTCCATCTCATACTGAATTTATTCTCTCTTCTATCCTCACTTCCTGCAAACTCTTGCTAAATCTAAAACCTGCTCCAACTCAGCTGACAATATTCCTGCCAAATTCCTTAAGATCTCTGCTGATGCAATAGCCTATACTATCAGCATTCTAATCAATAGATCGATCAATGAATCGTAAGTTCCCTCTCTGTGGAAAAAAGCCATTATCCTTCCCCTCCATAAAGGTGGCTCCCTCCACTGATATTTCCAACTTCTGACTTATTGCTGTTCTATCCCCATATCTAAAATTCTCAAAAAATGCATCCAAAGACAATTAGTTAACTACCTGCTTAATAACAACATCCTCTCACCAACCCAACATGGATTCTGTTCCAGGCATAGTACTTCCACTGCACTAATATCTTTTTTAGACACCATTAATAAGATTTGTGACTCTGGCTTTATAGCATCTGCTCACTTTCTAGATCTATTTAAAGCATTTGACACCATATCCCACACTATCCTTCTCTCTCAACTCTCTTCCATAGGTCTTTCTTCTCAGTCTCTTAACTGGTTTAGAATCTATCCCTCAGATAGGCAACATGCAGTCAAATGGCAGCACTTTCTCTCTCTCTCTCTCCCTACCACTATAACCCTACAGGTGTCCCACAAGTATAACTCTTAGGTCCCCTTCTATTTAACATATTCATAAATAACCTACACCAAGCTATACCACATACCTTCCTAGTCCAGTATGCAGATGACTCAGCCATAGTCTGCTCCGTGCCTAACCCCAATATTCTACAACGAATGATCCAAACAGCCTTCTCGATTATTAAGTCCTGGGTCCGCAAAAATCATCTCTCCTTAATCGCCAAAAAAAACTAAACTTATGTTGTTTATCCCTAAAAAAACACTGCTATTAATAGACAAGACTTTAACATTCTGTCACTGAACTCAATAAAAACTGAACTTGTAGCTAGTGCCAAACTGTTAGCAGTCATAATAGACAACAATCTAAAATTCAATTTATATATCCAGCAATTTCAAAAACTCATAAAAAAAACTTGGGTTACTTTATAGGCACAATAAATTTCTCTCCTCATCAACAAAACAAGCCTTAGACTTCTCTTATCTACTTCCCTCTTTAACCTATGGTGCACTCTTATTAATTAATTATTAATTAACCTGCAGTCCTCAATGAAACAAAAATTAGAATCTTGCTACGACAAGATTGCCAAATTTGCCTCTAACTGCCGTCATTCTACCCATCATTGTATAGCCTTAAGAAATCTCTAGTGGCTCAAATTCCCACATTACCTACTACTCCTTCAACTTACTACCTCTCACAAACTAATTTACAAACCACAAGACTGCCCTGCACTCAGCTCCTTATTTTCCCCTTACTCTCCATCTAGGCCACTATGATCAGAAAGTCAAAACCTAATCTATCTTCAGGTAAACTATTATTCAGCTGAATCATTGCTAGATTCTGGAACAATCTCCCCTCTCATGTCTGCTCTGGACAGCATCCTATCAACTTCAAAAGTGCCCTACACAGTCATTACTGAATACTTGTTTTACTATGTATCAAGTTATATGAAAAGTTCCTTTTAATTTTATGTTGTCTCCAGATAGAATACATAGACTGATGATCACCGAGAGAGTCACAGAGCATCCCTGGTGGTACAACATTGTGTGTTTTGTTTGTAAGTACCTAATCAATGATACTCTGTTTCCCAGTTGCTTTTTCTATTCTGGTGGTAGTTTTAATTAATTGTGAATAGTGAAAGTGGTTAATATTTCGTGTAGTTTTTCCTGTTGATGTTAGATCCCAGCACCACTGTTCAGTCAATAAAATGATAACTGGCAGCCTGTCTAGCACAGGGTTCCCCTGCATCTCAGTTTCATCCTATTCAAGTTGTTGAACCAAAACACCTTTCCTATCTGGCTGACAGATTACCTATCAGAGAGAGGGATAGAGAGAGACAGAGAGGGGGAGAGAGAATCTATAACTATAACCTCATGTCTCATCCTTTCCATGCTCCCATCCCTCTCTCCATCATCTGCTTCAAGTACAAAAAAAAAAGTTTCTCTGTTGTATGCTGAAAAAAGTTTGGCAATCCATACTCCTTCTGCTCAAATCTGTTAAAAATATTTCCCAGATCTCCAGCAGTTTAGAGAAACTCTTAAGCTCCACCTAACACAGGATGCACAATTCCACTGCTTTACTATTAATGATATAACATAAGCCCTAAAAGAAACATTAACTTTGTAATTTTCATACTGCCCTTTCTGCCACTATTATTCCCATCTCAACCCCTATCCCCTTTTCTCACCACCTACTAATTCAACTCACTCCCTCCTTCAGAACAGCCTCAACCTCCTCCCTTTGTATTTCTTATTCCATTCTTTCAGTCCTATTGACATGCAGTTTGCACTTATTTCTGTTGTAAATTGCAGCATTACTGTCACTGGCTTTTAGAATTGAACTACTTCTACTTTAGAGTTTTCAGCCATTATACTCTTGTTAATAGTCTTTACAAATGTTAGCATTTATACTGTGCAATGTTTACTGCTCCTATACTTTTTGGTCTACTAATTTATTTGTTTGCAGTTGTATTTTTTTTCTCACATCACAGACTGAGCCTGAAATAGGCTCTCTGGGTTCAATGCTTTTCTCCAGTTATTAGTTATTAGACTGAGACAACAAATGATTCAAAGTATTACTGCTAGACTGAGACCTAAAATGGGAAAGATGTTAACTGAATATCTGCTAATGATGATGGAGATTTTTAGAGTTTTGTCAAGGCTTTTGTGTGGCTGAACTGGAATGGAAAGGATAAAGGAATTTAGGAATATTTAACAATGATGAACTTAATGAAAATTGGTGCTGATTACATGAACACATTGATGTCAGCTGTGATAGAGAAAATATGGGAGGTCTGAAAAATTTAGCACTGCTTAAGATTCCAGGGAGTGATGGGCTGCCTATACAATTTTGATGTTCAGTAAAAATAAAGTGGGGCATATTTAGTAAAATTGTTTAATGAGTCTATTATAGGTTGGTCTGTTCCTCTGTTATGGATCAAGCAATAGCACTAGTTTTACCAAAGGATGGGAAAGATCCACCTTCCATTTATAGACCTGTATCAATCATGATTATAAGTTGTTTATGTATGTGACTGAAATTTGTCTAGGTAAATATGAGCTGGCTTTGATTGAAAATAACTGATGCAGATTTGTGTGTGTGTATTTGCAGGAGATACAACAGACATTTAAATAATTTTGAAAACTGGCTGTTTAATGAAAACTGGACAAACCAGTCACAATCCATTAGCAATAGACTGGATGCTGAAAAAGCCTACAGTAAAATGGAACGGTACTGTATGATGCAGATGTTGTTGGCCCTTGGGTCCTTTTATAACTTTGTAGATTTACTCATATAATTTTATACAGATTCTAAAGTATTTGTTATGACAGAATGAGGTCTCTCCTTATCTTTTAAGCTATCTATGAGGACTTGCTATGATTGCCAATTGTCATGCTTTTTTCACATGTATATAGAACCATTAGCAGCTATTATGCAGATATTAAATGTGAGAGGGTATTTAGCAGCTGATGATGAGTTGCAAATATCTTTAGTTGCTTGTGATGGTTTTACATAAAATTGATTAAAGTAACTACAAAACGGTAACGCTAGCTGCCAGAGGCCAATAATCCACCATACAGTCCCTTGAAAGAGTTTTTTAAGTTTCACAAATAAAATGCCAAAGATTTAATGCTTTTTGTCCATTAAAAAAGGGACTGTGTCAGAATCAATTTTTTACTTTGAAATACCCACTTATATATTGAAACATCACAACCATAACTGCATCAAATTAACAGCTCATTAAAACTAAAGGAAGGGATAATTTGAAGTTAAAAAACTTTAAAAACATAGCAAGTAATGAACACAACAGTAAAAAGCTCTCATAATACCATTAAAACAATTAGAATGTTATTGCACATGGTGTTGGATGGTAAAATAAATAATAAATAGATTTGATTAATGGTTAAAAAGTATTTAAAATCAAACAAAAAAGAAATGTAACTATCGTCGTCTATTGGACCCAATGGCCAACAACAGATGAACTGAAATATTTTCATTAATGCCAGGTTACTGGGTTGCATGTAACCTTAGTTGCTGCTATTTGACTTCTTTGCATTCTAGAAACACTTTAAGGTTCCCCCTTCTGGGGTTAACTTTAACCAGTTCAAGTATGGCAAATATAAACTTTTTGTAATGAGGGTACTTTTAAATGCTTGAATAAAGCATTATTTTCATTACATTTCATAATATTATAATTGTGCTCATGTATTCTCTTATGGAAACATCTCTCAGTTTTTCTCACATACAAAGCCGGGCACCCTGAGAACTTGGCAAGGTATTCGATGAAAATAGCTAAACAATTTCACTTCTCAAACACCACTTTAGAGTGGAAATAATTCTCAAGGATTAATGAACTTACCTCTAAAATATAACAACATTGTGGACAGGCTCCAGATTTAACTGTACCCATCCCTTACAATTATACTGACAGAACCATCACCAATGAACATTTCACCCTATTTCAAAAAGAGTTGAAATTTGTCCCGCATGGAAATTTTGATATAGTAGACATCTTTACCGAAGTGAAAATTTTCAGTAATTTTTGAGGATAGGCAGGATAAACAAACCAACAAAGTTAACTCAGAGGAGGAGATAAAAAAGAGTACTTTTAACCATCAGCTTCACCCAGTTTTAAATTTTTCTGACAAGACAATCACGGAAGACATTTTCAAATTCAGAGTCAATCCTAATATAAGTTTTCCATACCATCCTCACATCTGGAGGGCCTTTCCAGTAAACTGGACATTGTAGCTAACATGTTTTTGGCTGGAGGATATCCTCTATGCCTAGTCAATGTTATAAGAAGTTACATCCAGGCACATTGGTGAAAAAAGTATAAACCATTACTTGACATAGGGATGGAACAAGGTAATTGCCTGGCTATGGATAAGAACTATGGAAGGGCTTTAGTTGTACAATACAGCCATCAAACAGAAGAAGTCAATGATACAATAAAAAGAAATTGGAATATCTTAAAGACCAACCCTGCCATTTATCTCTTAGGGTCTGAACCAACATTTATATACATGACAGGAAGGAATTTAAAGGAATGGTTTGAGTGGGGTGCATATGGACAAAATCAACAGACAATTCAGGGAACAGGTACGGTTAAATCTGGAGCCTGTCCACAATGTTGTTATATTTTAGAGGTAAGTTTTTTTAATCCTGGAGAACTATTTGCATTCTAAAGTGGTGTTTGAGAAAGGCAATTGTTTAACTAATTTTATCATCTATCTTGCCAAGTTCTCAGGGTGCCCGGCTTTTTATGTGAAAAAAAAAAAACAGAGAGATATCTCCATAAAAGAATATACAAGCACAACTGTAATATTATGAAATGTAATGAAAATAATGCTTGATACTAGCATTCAAAAAACTGCCCTCATACAAAACGTTTCTATTTACCATGCTTGAATAGGTTAAAGTAATCCCAAAGGGGGGAATCCTTAAAGTGCTTCTAGAATCCGAAGAAGTCAAATGACAACTACGTTTACATGCAACCCAGTAACCTGGCATTAAAGAAAATATTTCAATTCCTCCGTTGTTGGTCATGAGTTCCAACAGACTATGATATGATAGCTACAACAATTTTTTCATTTGATTTTAAATACTTTTTAACCATTACTATTTATTATTTATAAAGTTTTAACACCCATCACCATGTGCAATAACATTCTAATTGCTTTAATGGTATTATGAGAGCTTTTTACTGTTGCATTCATTACTTGTTGTGTTTTTAAATTTTTTAACTTCAAATTATCCTTTCCTTTAGTTTTAATGAGCTGTTAATTTGATACAGTTATGGCTGTGACATTTTGATATATAAGTGTCTATTTCAAAGTAAAAAATTGATTCTGATGAAGTCCTGGTTTTAAGGATTAAAGCACTAAGTATACAGCATTTTATTTGTAAAACGTAATAAAAATTTTTCAAGGGATTTGAGTGGTGGATTATTAAATTCTGGCAGCTAGCATTACCATTTTGTAGTTATTTCAGTCATCAGTAATACTATAAACCTTTTTTGGAGAAAATTGATTAACCCAGATTAACCTAGAAACCTAGAGCAGGATACACACACACACACACACACACACACACACACACACACACACACACACACACACACACACACACACACACATATATATATATATATATATATATATGGGATCACTACTAAATCCCAAATACTTACAATACCGAAGACCGGAATCCCGAGAGCAGATACCCAAAAGACGAGAAGACCGGAAGACCAGAAGTGTGAAATTTAAAATCCCGAACACTACACTAAACATACACCACACACATACACATACACACAACTTGACCCAAAACACAAACACACAAATCTACACTACATAAAAGCAGGGGGCAAGCACTCCTGCACCCCCCATATGGGGGGCTGTGCCCCCCACACCCCCCTACTTAAATATTCTAACTCCAAGGTCGCACAAACACATGTAAACACCACCACACACCTACATTCCCCCCCCCCCCCCACACACACACAAACACACACACACACACACACACACACACATATCAGAGCCACAACACACACTTACACACACATTAAACCCCTAACTAACACGACCAAACATAGATACTTACCTAACCTCCTGACATCTCCATACTTCGAGATTTTGAAATTCGCGCTTCTGGTCTTCCGGTCTTCTCGTATTTCGGGTATCTGGTCTCGGGTTTCCGGTCTTCTGTATTGTAAGTATTTGGGATTTAGTAGTGATCCCATATATATATATATATATATATATATATATATATATATATATATATATATATATATATATATATATATATATATATATATATATATATACGTTTTATATATATATATATATATATATATATATATATATATATATATATATACACACACACAGAGAGACTTTTTGATCATTTTTAATGTGTAAGATCAAAATAAGACGAACATAGTAGTTATAAATTACGAACATTGTGGAAAATGAATAGTAAGCTGAGGTTTTATGGGAGATGTCTCACTCACATACAGTATCTAAACATTTGGCTAGACAAGACTATGCATAGCACATTTAGTAAGATTTATGATTATGTGATTATGAATGTTGAAAGCAAGTTTAAGGAAAGATATATTTTTTTATAAATATATGAACTAGGTAAGCTGACTGGACACAGGTGACCCTTTTCAGCTGTGACCTGGGAGAACTGACTGGTCAAATGACTTGCCTAAAGTCACATATTGGGCATATTGATGTGGAAATAAACTGTGTACCCTTGACTACAGGAAGCATCTTATTAATAGCTCAGAGCCTTAATCTTCTCTGATGACTTCCATATTTATGTAATGACTTTGATGATGAGATTCGGGGATTAGTGTGTTAGATATTAATATTTAGCATGTATTTATTTGTTTATTAACAGGGTGAGCAGTCTGGCACAGGAACTTGTACAGGAGCCTTTTCAGCAAACATAAACATAGTAAGTAGGCGTATCTAGGAGAAACAAAATGGAGAAGGTGCTTAATCTACAGATATTCTGTAAAAGTGAAAACATTAAGAAATAATGAGTATAAAATCTACACATAAATATACAGGTCTTGTGATGCAACAAAAAGCTTTATATTTTGTAGGTTACAACCTTGTCAGAATGGAAAGAATAGTTAGTGGAGCAAAGAAAAGATGGTACCAAGATATTACTATCAGCATGAGTGAAGAGTTTGTTGTATTGTTAAAGTGAGCTGCTGACAAACTAATCTGACTTTCCAAAGCAAGTACATTTAAATTCTTAAGTGAATTGGTTTTATATCATATGGTTCAGGTATTACATTTTTGGCACTAGCTCTGTTGTGTTGATTTTAAGTATTTCAAGTAGATACTGCAATACATTGTTTTAAATCCATGAAAAGGATGATGATATATTTTATTTAGGGAGGCACCAACCTAGAGTATTAGGAACAGATTGATTCCATAGTAGATGTTTCTGTTCCTTATCTCTTTCATGAGGCTATAGAAGATACTGTACTGCAGAGGAACTCTAATTCTGCAAAATGAAAGCAGTGATAACTAGTTTAACGAGTCAAGGAAGAGATGAGTTTAATAGAGCTATGCTATGATCATCTTGAATGGAAGGAACTTTCATAAATGATGAAGCAGGCCTTGGGTATGCTGAAGTAGGTTTTAAATAGAGAGGAAGGCATGAATGGGTTAGTTATTCACTTTTAGATTTATTATAATAAATACCCCAGCTGAAGATGGCTGGAAACTGGAAGAAAAGGAAAATTACTATGATTTACTAAGAAGAAGTAAGAATTTATATACCTGGTTTCAAGTTGAGAAGTCCACTTTTAATGACTGTATCATTATTAAGCAAGGAGTGATCAGGTAATGACTAAAAGGTTAGTTAATAAGGAATTTAAAGTAATGAAAGAATTAAAATGTTGCACAGTAAGTAACATGAAGCAAAACTTTACTATACATTTAGGTGAGGACCTGGATGATGAGGTTTGTGGATTGATGTATCAGCTGCCATGATATATTGTGAATTTCAAGAAATTTGGAATATTTGCATAAATATGCATATGCTTCAGTTACATTACAACTGATGTTCCCAGAGTCTTACTCCATTTGTTGGAAGTCCAGTACAAGGGCATCTGGATCATGGGAACATTTTTCAGTTTTGCCAGATGTTATGTACATGTAAAGTGGATTTTCAAGGGAAGGTTGGTAAAACAGTATTTTTTTATTAAGGCACTTATGCTTTTACAATATGATGAATTGGTAGAAGTGATATGGAATGATGAGGCACTGGTGTACTTAATAATTACATTAGCAAAAAATAAATAAAATAAAAGAAAATATAACTGGGAAGTGGGAATTAAAGGAGACATTCAGTGGAAATACCCTGCAAGTATGGTAGCTGCACGGCTCCAAAAGTCCTTGGTATGATTCAAAAAAGCAAGAGTCAGCAAAACAGCTACACTGTACAAAGATACACTGATGAAGGCTTTGTAATTTTTCAGCCGATACCGGTCTGTTTGTTCTCTTTATATTACTATAATAAATCTTACTGTCACTGTTTTGCTGGCTCTTGCTTTTTTCAATTAAAGGAGACACCAATTAGAGAACAAGTTTATAGATGAAGCAGTGGAATGGAAGGAGAATAAAATTGTAAATAAATATTCTCAGCATTAATATGGCTTTAGGTGGTTACCTTGTTATACATAAAACATTATTTGTAATTTTTAGATTTATGTTTGGTTTGTCTAAATGATGATGTTGGGTGTCTTCTATTTTTTTGACTGTTTAGTGAGACATAAACAGTTTTTTACATCAAACTTGGAAAGAGAACTTGTCTTTTAAAAAGTAGAGTTTCACTAGTAATTTGAGAGGAAGGGGCATTTAGAATTTTTTTATTTAATGAACTTGCCTTGACATAGGAAAATAACTTACAAGTGTCATTTCACTTTAAAATACAATTCCAACTGCATCTAAACAAAATATTCACAATTTTAGATGAATGTCATTTTATCAACACTTAATGAATATTATTTTAAATATTGCAAAGTTCCCAGAACATGGAAGAAAAAAATAAAAAAGATTTCACATGCAGAGTCTAGCATTTTCATGAAAACATATTGAAACAAATGTGCAAAAATGCCACAAAGGTGAGAAAAGCACACTGTGCAATTTTGAGTAAAGGAACGAATCTTAAGGGAGTCTAAAATCTACCACTGTCATCATCATCTTTCGGCTTTTCCCATTAGGGGCCACCACAGCAGATCATCTCTTTCCATTTCTTCCTATCCTCTGCATCTTGCTCTGTCACACCAACCGCCTGCATGTCCTCTCTCACCACGTCCATAAACCTTATCTTAGGCCTTCCTCTTTTCCTCTTACCTGGCAGCTCCATCCTTAGCATCTTTTTCCCGATATACCCATCATCCCTCCTCAGCACATGTCCAAACCAATGCAATCTCATCTCTCTTGCTTTGTCTCCAAACTGTCCAACATGAGCTGACCCTCTAATATATTGATTCCTAATCCTATCCATCCTAGTCACACTGAGTGCAAATCTTAACATCTTTAACTCTGCCACATCTAGCTCTGACTCCTGCCTTTTTGTCAATGCCACTGTCTCCAACCCATATAACATAGCTGGTCTCACTACCCTCTTGTAGAATTCTGTGTTACCACATAGTGGGTACTATATAGCCTGCTGTGTGTGCAAATGGGAGGAGTTGTGCCAAGTAATCAATATATTCCACACATACTGTTCTATATGTGGTGTAGTTAATGCAGAGGGCATGTAGAATTAATGTGGGGGTGAATTACTATAGCCCACAGCTGCTTTTCTCTCCCCTGCTGAAATTCTACAGAAAGAGGCAGGAAACTGATTTTACTGACTGGGGGTGATATATTTCTTCTTCTATCTTTGAAGATGGATGGCTTTAAAAATTACTTAGAAAACCTCAAATTAAATTCTCAAAAACAGACTGATACTCTTAAGGAACTATTACAACAACACCATACACAAATAACAAATATAGAGACTTCTCTAAATGACACTGAAGGGAGACTCAAAGAGGAAGAACTCCAAAAAGAATTTCTGCTAAAACAGAATAAATGGCTGCTTAACAAAATAGATGACTTAGAAAACAGGGAAAGGAGAAACAACATAAGGATCTTTGGTCTGCCTGAAAACACGGAAGGTGAAGACATTATTTCATTCTTAACAACCTAGATTCCTGAATTTTTAGACTTGAATGAGGGACTTTCATTTGGAATTGAAAGGGTGCATAGAGCACTGAGGAAACCTGCTTCTAACTCAACAAATACACCACCTAGATCCATAGTGACAAAATTTCTTTAATTTCTGGACAAGGAACTAATATTAAAATCTGCTTGGAGAAAAATCACCCTTAAAATACAATGAAAGCCTGATAAGGTTTGACAATGATTATTCTTCCAGAATACTAGAACAAAGGAAAAAAGTCTGGCCAATAATAAAACTGTTGAAACAAAACAACATTAAAGCACAGCTGGCCTTTCCAGCCAAGATAAAAATACTTTTTGCCAATGAGATGAGAACCTTTAATGACTTAGAGGACGCTACTATATTCATCAAAAACAACTACATAGTGTCTATCCCAGAAGAAATGGAATGGATGGCCCCTACTCTTAAAAGAATAAAAGAAACAAATCCTTGATCTGATGCTAGAAAGAAGAAACAAAAAACTGATTCCAAGACAGCTGTCCCAAAAGAATAAGTCTTACAACTACATCTCTCATAGTATCAACTGATATGGTACATCACTTGTCATCTGTTGTTATTTTAAAAAAGGAGGGTTTCTTAAACAACTGAGAAACAGTAATGATTTATCCAGAATGTTCAAAGAGTCCAATAATTCTTCACTAACAAAGGCAGGTCAAGATGAGTTACTATTTACATTATATATAAGCCAAACAAAGCAACATATAATACAAACATAGAAGTTTCTGTTCCCCTACTTGAGCTCAATGAATACTTATCTTGTTCATTTTTCATTGATTTTACTGATAATAATTTAATTAACTAATTTAACAATGTACCATTCATCAGAGTTCAGACTCAAATGTAACAAATTAACATCATATATAATGGCAGTAACAGTAGATGGTTTTGAAAAAAAAATGTTGTCATGGAGAGTAATGCCTTCTTCAGTTAAAGTATGGTTTAGAAATGTCATGTACATCCTGGTTGAATAATAGTAACAAGCTCTTAGTAAAAATGTCATCATTATTTTGTCTAAATATAGTTAATATCAATTATGGCAGGTAGCACAGCTACGACTGTTGTTTGATCAATCCTGATATGGTGTGCAAGGATGCAGTGGTGTCTGGCAGCTAGTACAAATGTCATTATTATTCTGTCTAAACATAGTTAATATCAATTATGCTAGGTATCATAGCCTCGAGTGCTGTTTGATCAATCCTGATATGGTGTGCGTGGATGCAGCCATGTCTGGCAGCTAGTACAAATGTCATTATTATTTTGTCTAAACATAGTTAATATCAATTATGGCAGGTATCATAGCTTTGAGTGCTGTTTGATTAAGCCTGACATGGTGTGTGTGGATGCAGCTATGTCTGGCAGATGTTGTATGCTGCCATTTTCGTCTCCGGGAAGCTGTGGGTTGTGGCTTGTGATCGATGTTTATTGATGCTTGTGTTTTAGGAAGAGGCATCTGGTGTTTTAGCCTGAATCCAGCTGAAGGGAGTGGATAAAACTGTGATTTGGGGTATTTTAGGAGAGAATAGTTTGTTTATACATCTACTGAGTGAGAGGTGGGAAGGCTGGAAGAATGTGTTATCTCTTGTTGTGGCGGCTTGTTGGGAGGTTTTCTTTTATTTGTTTGCTCTCTGTTCTTTTCCTGGCTGCTGCCTCACAGAAAGGAAGGGAATTTAGGCTTGAAGCTGCAGTGAAGTGAAGCTTTGCTTCAGGTGCATCACGAAGCTCTGGTATGCAGTACACAGACACACTAACAGAAACAGATGCTTCCAGGTTGCTATGGTAACAGAGACAGAGTGATGATAATGCTTAAAGGCTCTGAGGAGCCTCCGAGATGATTCTCAGCAATGAAGTTTTTGGTTTTAAAAAAAAGAAAAAATATGTTTTAAACCACACGTACACATATTGTTGGTCTCCCAACACTTCGTTTAGCTCATTAAGTTGATTTTTGATAAAAAAAATAAATAAATAATAAGTGCAATTTTATATTTAAAATATATTTTGGTCCAAACACATTAAGGACTTACATAAGAGTGGAAGTCTGAGTTATTGTGAAAGACTAAGAACACTTGGTCTTGTGCAGTACCCTTTGCAGTGGTCTGGGAGGTAAGCTTGCTCAGACGTGTTGGGCATATGGGGATAGCTGATTCTAGGGGTGTTTGGGGTTGCTGGGAACTTCTAGAGAGTCATCAGATTTCCTTCATGGAAATATCTGTGGGAATGGAAGGTGTGTTGAGTGGTTCACTGACAGAATGGCCACTGCATGGAACAGGCTGGTAAAATAGAACAGGACAAATATTGGTTTGGATATTTTAAGAACAGCCTGGAAACACACCATATGAACTAGTGAATGGCATTCTGGCAAAACTGGATGGGCATTGTTTCCCGTGCTTGAAGTACTGATATGTGTGTATGTAAGGATGGAAATATACTTAAAACAAATAAGAAACTAGAAGGGTCTCATAATTTAAAGTCTATGGACTATATAAACATGCTTGGAAGGAGCTAATAATAATAATAAGCATTACAGCGTGTGGTCTCTCAAATAACTAAGCAACAGGCTAAAAAAAAACGCACACACAATAGTTATGTAATGTATGATTTTAGTAAATCTAGACATAAAATATATAATTGTCATATAAGATGAAGCAGTCTGCTGAATTTAGATATTAAAGACAGGTTTTAATAACATGGGCTTGTGTATAATAACACTATTATCTTAACTTGTCATAAATGACATACACTACATTGAACATCAAGGGGAAGCATGATGATTTTCTCATATAAGTAAATGTGCATAACAAGTCGTATAATTGCTTTAACTTGAATTGTGGTTTTGTAACCCATCTTGACCATACATAATACTTAAGCTGTTACCAAGGTAACTGTTTTATACATGACATCAAACTGACAAAGTTGTTCAAGGGAAACGATAGAAGCCCGAAATGGGAATGTCACAGAATGTAACATTCACATTCTGAACAAATAGTACTAAATTGACAATAATCACTCAGTTTAACCTTTGCTGATTATACAAAATAGAATGTTGCCATTTAAATCTAAAAACTTTCAGTATATGCCATAAAATGGCAAGTTATAAACATGGAAAGGGAATTTGTAATCATTAATCACAATAAGTGATTTTTTTTTGTTTTTAACCTATAATTTCATTTTATAATAAGAAATGACAGATATGAAAATCCTTATGTGTAGGAAATGGGGGGAAAAGGGATGCACTGATGCTTAAAATGCACTAACTTTCATCAATGTTCCCATAAAACAAACTTGATGCTTTAAGTAAGTTAGCAACAAACAAAGTGATTACTTAAATGCTGGCAAACAATGAAATATAACTTCTGATATATCTAGTAAAATACATTGTATTATAAACATTAGGTATAAATATTATTAGCATCTATTTATATTAAGTAATAAGTTTTGAAAGACTTCATCAATAAGGGTGAATATGTTAAATAGCTGTGTACTATAATCTTTTACTGAGGTTTTATATATGATACATCCTACTTTACTATGATTGAATTGTTTGTCATCTATCTTTCATGTAAATATTAATTGCTTATACAATAAGTAAACATTTATATTATATTAGAATTCTGTCTAATCTACAACATTATTATATCTGTTCAAAATAATATAAATATTGATTATTCCTATTACAAATATTCTCCATATGATAATTCAGTTTATGGAGCTCAGATGTTCTGGATTGTCAAGGTATGAGTGATAATCTGATGGACTTAGGTTTAGCCATCAGATTAGGAATAATTTTCATTCCATGGCTAGTGCAGATCTTAGTTTTGTTAACATTTATCAATTTAAATGTGTTATTTCACAAAAACATTTTAGCATGCCTGATTAAAACATTACTTTATTGGTAAACACTCAAAGTATAAAACTGATAATTTCCTTTAAAAGCTCAAACATATACTTTATAGTTATCAGAGGAAAATGTTTAATAGTCACAATAAAACAAAAAATACATAGTCTAAATAACCTAAGATGGATTTACCGTTATTATCTTTAAATACCAATGGCTTAAGCAAGCCTAGCAAGAGATCAAATCTACTGAAATATTTAAACCTGAACAAAGCACAAATTGTTCTCCTTCAAGAAACTCATCTCAAAACAAATGACAATTACACATGGAATCCTAAGGACTATATGATATTGGCCCAATCCATTTATAAGACAAAGACAAAAGGGGTAACAATTTTATGGAAAATAAATGTGATTAACACAGAAATCATTTATAAGTATGAAGATAAAGAAGGCCTTATGGCATTAGTAATAGTCAAATATAATAACATAATATGGATCCTAGCCAATCTATACTGGTTCCCAGCCTTTGGAACAGGAACTGTTAAAAAACACTTGGATTTAATTTCCAATAATTATAAAGGCAACTTAATAGTAGGAGGAATTTTTAACTGTATATTTGATATTTCTGAAACTACAAATAAAAGACCACTGTGTACATCTACTGTATCAAAAGAGTTAAACAAGTGGGTAGAATCATTTCATCTTGTAGAAACTTTCAAATTTAAAGAAGATAAATCTTTGTTGTTTTCCCATCAAGATCACAGATTTGGTACCCAAACTACAATAGATAAAATATTTGCTGCCCATGACGTACACTCTAAAATTATTAATTTCTCAATCACTCCCTGCCCCTGTTCAGACCAAAATTCATTGATACTAAAACTTCAAATTGTGTATAAACCATTAATCTTTAACTCCAAAATTCCAGCATATATAGCTAAAATTGAAGAGTTCGAACCCTGGTTATTATCTGAATTATAGCTCTTCTTAGATATTAATCACACCATAAAAATAAGTAAAATAATAGTATGGGACTCGTTAAAAGCTTACATATATGGTAAAACCCTAATGTGGTATAAAAAACAATCAGAGAATGGGATTCTGAATTATTAGATCTACAATACAAACTTTCTTCAGTAAAAGCTGAAAAAATCAAAATCATTTGGAGATGAAAAAGAAAGCAGAAGTATTAAACAATAAATAAAACAAAATTCTAACACATAAAACTAGTTTAATTTTAGAAAAACTAACAATTAATACTTTGGCCACTTCTCCCAAATATCTACATAACTTATCCACAAGAATCAAAATACAATCAAAAGCTAATAACATTAAAAGTATCTTCCATGAAAATAAAGGGAAAATGTCTCTGATATAGGTGACATTCTTGATGCCTATAGAAATCATTATATAGAACATTTCCAAAAAGGAAGTATACATATTGATCAATTAAATCTACATGAAAAATGTTCTAATATTTAAAAAAATACTATAAAAATTAAAACTAGATCTCAAGCACCCATATCCTACAAAGAAATTACAGATACAATAAAAGAGGGTAAAAATAATAAAGCTCCAGGTATAGATGGCATAATTATGGAAATATATAAACTTTTTCCTTCAAAGATACTATCCCTCTTCCATAAAACTATTAGAAATTCAGTCACAAGCTTTAATAGCACCTTCTTGGAGATATTCCTTAATCACTCCAATCCTAAAGGAAAACAGATCCCAAACCTCTGGTATATCATTATTAAATAATGACTATAAAATATTTATGACAATGTTAACTAAAAGAATGAAAATACCACTATCCAAAACAATAAATAATACTCAAACTGGATTTATATATCATAGACACACACATGACAATATTAAAAGGATAATGTCTCTTATAGATTATGTTAATAAAGAAACACTCATAATTGGCTTTGATATAGAGAAAGCCTTTGATTCCCTAAATTGGGACTATTTATTCAAAATCCTAATGCTATTTGAATTTCCTGCATCCTTTGTTCATCTCCTAAAGAATATATATACAAATAATTTAGCGTATGTCAAGTTAGGTCCTTTTACCTCTGAATCTATATATAACAAAAGGCACTAAACAAAGATGTCCTATGTCAGCAATTCTATTTGCTCTGGCTATTGAAATATTGGCAGATTCAAATTGTAACAATATAAAAAACAAAAGAATAGATGTTTCTGAACAATACAATTCTAAAGTAATACTATTTGCTGATGACATATTTCTAACATTCTCTAATACAAAAGAGACATTAGAAGAATTATATATATTAATTGACAAATTTCACATGACTTTAGGACTCCATTTCAATAAATCAAAATTTTTACTTTTAAATAAAAAAAAAGAACTGCAGACTAAGGGGGATCACATCGTAGGGAAACAATAATCTACCTTAAAATATCTAGGAATTGAGTTATGCAAGGATAATAATGAATTAGTCTCAAAAACTACAATAATATCAACACAATTAAAATCTCTGTGGAAAAATGGAACGAAATAATATTAACATCTGAAGATAGACTACAGTTAATAGAAATGGTTTTACTGCCCAAGATACTATATACATATACATACATATATATATATATATATATATATATATATATATATATATATATATATATATCCTTAGCAATACAACTGTTACCAGGAAGGAATATACTTAAAGGAATAAATTCATGCCTAATAATATTTTTTTGGTTTCCCAACAGAAACAGAATAGCTTTAACACATCACATCAGACCATGGAAACAGTGAGGATTAAACTTTCCTGCTATAGAAACATATATAAAAGCATTAATATCTAAAACAATCTCGATTGGATAAGTCCAAATTACTTTGAAATTGGAAAGAATTAATAACTGTAATATCAATAAATGAATTTGATTTACAAAAAAATTTCAAATAGTTAAAAACAATTTGGCATGGCGCATATGTATTAGTATGCAATATAACATAACTAAACCCACTAAAACTTGTATGATTAATTATTGCATTGACTCATTTAGGAAAATTATTAATGCAAATATAGATTTAAAAATCTGGTTTGATCTTTTAACACCATTTATAGTCACACCAAACTTTCTACATAAAATAGAGAAATTAGTCATTCCTGTGAACAGAAAGGATTTGTTTGTTGGCTCCAATTTATCAAAGAACTAAAAGTTTTATATATGCAAGTAATAAAAACAACAAACAAAATTCCATAACAGGACTGGCTAACTTTGCAGAGTATTCTGTCATATTTGCCAGATCTAAGTAGTATAATTAACAATTCTTCATTTAAGGAAATACCTAAATTAATGATATATATATATATATATATATATATATATATATATATATATATATATATATATATATATATATATAAAATCATATATAATGACTTTGACATGGGAAACAGTATTTCAAAATTTTACAAAATATTGATAAACTATAAAACAACACCCAAAACCTCATATTGGAAATATATAACAAAAGGACACTCAATGCAGTTAACTGAAGATATTAAAATAAATATCTTATTATCAATAAAATATACATCCTTTACACAATACTGGAATGTTTTTAATTGGAAATGCTTGCACAGAGCATTCTTAACCCCAGACAGAGTGCCTCACTGACCCTCTTCAAGAGAAATCTTGATTAGTGGATGGGAAATCATAAATTTACCCCTGGGATCACTTCAATGGCCCTGCTAGACAGAGGCACAGGAAACTAATTTAAAAGGGAGGCGAAAGCCAACACATTTTGGCTAGGCTTATAAATGCCCTTGGGCAGATAGCCTAGTACCTACCTATGAACCTATAAAATTAGTTATTCCATAAAAGGAATATGTTGGAGATGTGAGCAAGTACACAATGCAGATTGGAACCACATTTTCTTTGATTATGTTAAAATTAAGCCATCTTGGAATGGTATTACCAACTTTCTACAAGCTTTATTTAATGAATCATTTTATTTAACTAAAACTCTATTAAATGTGAACGAAGGTCCTCATTTGAATAGGTCAAACGTATTTATGGACTATTCTTGCAATTTCAAGAAAGCGTATAACAAGAAGATGGAATACAAACACAATACCAACTTTGGAAGACTTCTACAGCCTACTGAAGACCACAGCATTATTGGAAATTAAAATTAAAGAACTAAGAAATTATCCAAAGCCATTTATCAACAACCCTTGGGGAAAAGTCTTATCATTGATTGACATTATACAATAATTGATCAGACACTCTGATAATGGATTGGACATATTTATAAAGCAACTGTATACATTAAGATCTATTATAGTGTCAGGCTAATGTAAATAGTGTACATAGTTATTTAAAATGTTATGTATAAATACTATGGAATTCATTCACATGTATTTGAAAAATAAAAAAAAAAATGTTTGAGAAAAAAAACCAATATGATGCACCTGAGACACTCCAGGTGCAGTTAACCATTGATAAAACCCCTATTCAAATCATAGCTACCTACTAGCTCCTAAAGTTGACTCAAGATGCCCAATCCACCTATCTGGACCTCTTTAAAACTATCAAGATTCAACCCTTTACCTTGATCCTGGGTGACTTTAACTACCCAAACATAGATTGAAAGAACTACAAATGCCAGAACACAAATGCCCAGAGATTCCTCAATTTTTTGTCAATGCAAATGCCTTAGAACAGCTAGTTGATACCCCCATGAGAGGTGATAATATCTTGGACTTGGTATTAACCAACATGAGTTACCACTGCAAAATCCCTACAGTATCATCCTCCCTGGTAAGATCCGAGCATAAAGCGGTCACTTTGAAATTCACCACCTCCCCTGACCCCCCTCTAGCTAGGGTCAAACAAAAAAACTTCTCCAAAGCTGATTACAGTCTCCTGATGGATGGTATAAATAACTTCACAGCCTCATCCCCCTTTGTAGGAACAGCCACCAATATCCAAAGCTACACCAAAGCACTATACAAGCATTTGTATAGATGCATGGAATCAAGAATACCTGACAGGGCTACGTCATCCTCCACAAGGAAGAGTAAAGCTGTCTGGTAGACATCTGCAATAAAAAAACTCTAACAAAAGGAAAACATTTCTGTCCAGGACCAAGAAGGAGCAGGTGCCCAATTGGAAGCAATCTCTCCTTAGTCTGAACAAGCAAATAAGAGCACTAGTAAAATCCTCCAAAGCAAACTTCGAGTTCAAATTGGCCACATCTACTAGAGACAATCAAAAGGCCTTCTTCACATATGTCCGCAGTCTCAAAGGAAGCACCCAGATCTGCTTAGAACTGGTGGTCAAGGACACCACATATACAAATGCTGTAGATATAGCAAACTTGCTGGCTGACAGATTCAGCAAAAACTTCACCCCTCTATCCCCCCATTAGTAAATCAGGACATCCCCAGTACCTGCCCACTTCCTCTTATATCTAGGGAACAGGTCATCACTGCTCTCTCAAAGGTAAAAAATGCAGCCTCCATGGGACCCAATAACAAGCCACGCTGCATCCTACATGAACTCAGGCTGGAACTTGTAGGACCATTAAGCACCCTATTCAACCAAAGCTTGGAAGACAGGCACTGTCATCCCTTTGCACAAAGGTGGAGCATCCACAGATCCAGAAAATTATAGACCCATCAGCCTAACTAGCCTGATCTGCAAGGCCATGGGATGCAGTATCATGGACCTCATTAACAATGACAGTGGCAACCTCCACTCAGTCCCACACAGTTTGGCTTCATCAAGAGTTCTGTTAAATTTGGTGGACTATTTTGAGACAGTCACCAAAGCCATGGACGAGAGGAAGATGGTGCACACCACCTACCTTGACCTGGCCAAAGCCTTTATCTATTATGCCCAAGTGGGGAATAGTGTCAAACTCTCTCAACTAGGCATCAATCCATATATTACCAGATGGGTAACAAACTGGCTTACTGATAGAACCAATCTAGTCAAAATGGGGGAAGCCACCTCAAGCAGTAGACCTGTAATGAGCGGCATACCCCAGGGTTTGGTCTTGGGGCCTCTGTTGTTTGGGATATATTTTTCTGAGGTGGCAGGCCAAAACCAGTGGGCTATGGCTGACCAAGTTTGCAGATGGCTGCAAGCTGGGCTCTATCGTGAATTTCCCTAGTGATGTGGACATCCTCCAAGAGGGTCTCACCCAAACAAATGACTGGTCCCAGAAACATGGCTTCAAGCCGAATAACAAAAAATGCTTCATCATCCCCTTTGGGGAGAGTGACATCCCCACAAATTATCACATTAATAACAAAGTCCTAAGCACGCAATCAGTTGTGATGGATTTGTGCAACCAGGTTGATAGCAACTTAACTTTTGACCACCATGTTACTTCTGTTATACAGAAAGTTTTCTACATGGCCCACCTCATAAGTAAGGGTAACTCATCCAGGGACAAGGAAGTTATAACATCCTTGTATTCTTCCCTTATAAGGCCCATTATTGAGTGGAACGCTCCTTTCAACATGTACCTTGCAAATCACATGCAGCAGCTGGAGAGACCACAGAGGTTCCTCACCAGGAGAATACAGGGCCTCAAACATCTACCATACACAGATAGTCTAAAAGCCCTGTCTCTGTACTCAGTTTCATACAGACTCTTCAGAGGAGATCTCTGTCTGGCATACAAAGCAATCTCAGTCCCCACCTTGATGGGACTGCTGCATATCCACAAGTCATGCTCCACTCAAGTAACTCACATGCATGACCTCAACCTGGTTTGTGACATCAATAGGACTTGTTGGCAGGACATATTTGTGTCCCAGAGACTCCCCAATTTGTGGAACAGACTCCCTCTCCACGTCAAGCAGAGTACCTCATTACCCCCTTTTTAAGCGCAACTTGGATAACTGGATGGGAAACAGAAGATACATCCCTGGGATACCACCTGTGTCCCTGCTGGACAGGGGCATTGGGTGCTGACTTGTGTAAACATGAGCTAAACTCTTGGTTAGGCTTATAAAGGTCTCAAGGCCAATAGCCTAGTAACTTCCTATGATCCTAAGGCGTCTGTTGTTGAGAGGCAGAGAGACATGTAAGTATACAACTAAGACAAACTATATAAAGCAATAGTAACAGAAAGTACTGGGTCATATCAGAGGCATGGGAGGTCATTGTTAAGAAAGCGAGAACTGTTGTAAAGCTTAGCATTAAATACCATAAGTTCAGGCTATGCTATAAGAGAATAACTATGCACACGAGCAGCCAAAAGTCATTACAAATTTAATATTTTACTATGCACATTTTTAAGAAAGGGATAGATTGGCCTAAACTCTGGATTGATGTGTGTGCTTTTTTTTTTTTTTTTTTTTTTTTTAGAAATAATTCCTGGGAAATGTTATTTTTTTAGAAATAATTTCTGGGAAATGCTATTCAGAAGTGAAGAGACATATGAGAGAACAGTTTTAGTGGCACACCAGGTTGTGATCTGTTTGATGTCTATTGTCATGCAAAGTTGGCTAAATAGTTGAATTTAGCCAATTTGAAAATGTGAGACTCTAGCCCACTGAAGAAGGGGAGATGGGAGGAGTAACTTGGCCAGGAATTAAAACTTGCAAATCTGCTCCTTGTGAAAAGTCTTTTTTATCTCAGTAATTTATTGACACTTTTGCAAGCTTCTTTCAGAGAATGTGTAGTATATCAGTAGGAACATTTGTAAAACTCAGTACATACCAGTCAATGACACGTGAGCTGCAGACTCTCAAATTTGGCAGTTTTTTTCAGGTGTTCCATTCTAAGTGAATAGAAGTCTAGTCTGACAACAAATGGCAGGGCTATTTATTCTCATAATCTGTGCATTATGGGACAGATTTAGCTTTCCAAAAGGATAACAATGTCTGCCCCCACGAGGAAAGAGTACTTATTTTGCTGTAGGCAGCTTTTGAAGGTGCAGTAAATCATTGCAAGTTAAAAAAAAAAAATATATATATTTTCATCATTTGCCCATAGTGGTCCTTTAATTGTAAGTAAAACAGAATTTTGTTCTTAACAGTAATATTTGTATGGTGCATATCTGCATGTAATAAAGTAATGTTTTCTCAGTTATTTTCAAGTGTAATGAGGATACTAAAGCAAACAGCTCTGTTTTTTTCCTTCTTTTCTCTTTCTCCTTATTCAGTTTTAAGAAATATAGGCACTGCAATATATAAAAAAGAAAAGTCTGTTCAAAAGAGCATGATACAAGAAAAATGTTTTTTCTCATTCCTGCATAGGGGAATGGCTGGATTAAGGCTCTTGGCTTTATCTAGTAACAAGTTGTAAGATAAAGTAAATAAATAGAACATTGAACATAATAAAAATCTCCTCTGGCAAATAAATAAATAAATAAATGCTTGAAGAAGCAATTATGTATCTGGTTTTCATATCTCAATGGAGACAATCTGATAAGGAGTAATAAAAACAGAATATTTTCTTTTAATGGATTTCTTTCAATGGCTAGGAGATAATGTATTCCAAAAACATTCATGTGTTGTCTTATTCTATGAGAGAAATAAAAATAAGACAGAACCAGACAGCACTTAGTAGAAGCACAGGCCAAGAGATGTTATGAAGTAGTGCCATCTGTGCCAGGGAGAGTAGGGCAGTACATGTGCACATATGCCAGCATAACCAGCTGGAGTTTACTAAAGAATTTTATTTAACTATCACACTGGTTTGTACAGATATTTGAGCTAAGATATATTTGTAAAGTTGCTTGTATTAAAAATGCATCAACAGCTGGACTGAATGAATGTATGCATGAATGTTAGATTGTATTGTTGTAACTGATCAAATGTGTATGTTTATCAAAGAACCACGAAAGGGTGGAAAGTCTGAAATTGTGTTATAGCTTTCAGATGCTGCCACAGATCTTAGCAAAGCTCTGTGTGTATTGTACTACAGTCAGGTGACCAGAGGTGATGTCATCCTCTAACCAGTATATGGTTTCTTTGGAACTCTTGCAGCATCACTTTAGACCCTGACATGAATGATTTCTGACAGGATATATATCTCACACATTCACGCAGACAGGAAGACATCATCTGGCTTTTGCTGTGGTAAGACACTTAGCACATATCAGCTTGCCTTGCTTTAGTTAGGCAGGTAACAGTAATTCTTTAGTTATTTCAGGGACATTTAGTGAGAATAGTTTAGTATTGTTTTCTGCATCTGCGAGAAACTGTCCAACTGTATTATTTTTTACATCTTTGTGGTTAAAACTTTGTTGTTTATTGTATTCAGTATTCTCCTGTTTTCTGTTTTATTATTTAGAATTAAATATTTTAATAGCTTTCATTGTGGCTGTTACTTTAGAGAATACTCTTAACATCTTGAGAGTACTTATGCTTGTTTTAGTGACAGTGTGGCTGCTCCTGAAAGCCTTGCTGCTTTGGTCACACCCTGCCATTTGTAATAGTATTAATTGTACACAGTATAATTGGTTACCCTTTGTAAACGCTTTAGGGTAGCTGACTGGTGGCAGTTTGAGTACCTCAGAGTTTGGGCAGAAAGGGGTACAGTTAGTAAATCTGTGCTAGTTTTTCCCAGGTGTGTGTGTGTGTGTGTGTGTGTGTGTGTGTGTGTGTGTGTGTGTGTGTGTGTGTGTGTGTGTGTGTATGTAAACCTCTAATATCCAAGTGTGTGTGTCAGCTACTGGGAACAGAGACACAAAAGGTACAAATGGGAATTGTTTATGGAAGAATTAAATATATCAAGGTTGGACGTAGATGATCCTCAATTACTTGTAGTTAGGATAGGAGGAGATGAGATAAAATGGTGATGTATAACCAATTAATTGGAAAGTCCCCATGAATGGATGGTATTCCTGTAGAAGTTTGGAAGCTAGGAGGGAAAAACTGATAAAGGTCAGGAAGGTGTTTTTAACAGTATTTTAAGAGAAGGAGGAGAAACACAACATCTTGAAGAAAGTGGTGGCGGTGTAATACCTAAAGAGGGTAAAGACCTTCATACAGGCCCATTTCAATCCTAAACCATGACTGTAAAGTGCTAATGCCTATAATGGTTACATGAATAACAAAGGTGATGCCAAAATTGATAGACATGGATCAATGTGGTTTTGTGGAGAGGAGGCAAACATTTGACATTAACAGAACATTAATGATCCAGAGGGAAGCTGAATGTAAGATAATACCACTGTTGTTGGTGGGTCTTAATGCAGAGAAAGCATTTGACAGAGTAAGCTGGGAGTTTATGAGCAGGGCAATGGAAGCATTTGTATTCTCTGATAAAATTATAAGATTAATTAGGAGGTTATATGAGTTAATGGAGGCAAAAATTAAAGTGGGTGGGTTCCTCTATGATAATTTATGTTTGAGCAGAGGAACCAAACACAGGTCTCTTCCTTCCTCTTTATTTGCACTATATTTAGAACTACTGTTAAAAGAAAATAAACTCAGAAATGCAAGGTTATAATTGGTATTGCAGTCAATAAAAGCTGGCTTAATTTGCAGATGATATTATTTTATACCTGATAAAACCAGAAAAAGACATTTCAGTGTTGTGGAACATTTTGAGGCAGTATCAGATTTTTTGGGATATAGAATTAATGAAGCTAAAACAAAGGAAATAGCTGTAAATTATGTATTTACACATAAACTGGTTCAGCAATATCCATATATATGTGAACATGATAAAATGAAGTACTTGGGAAAATGGATTATAAATTATTCTAGTATGGCAGCTGAGGATATGTGGGTAGAGACTAAACAAAATATAATACAAAAAGTGAGAAATTGGAAACTCTGTTATATGGATATATAACATTATACAAGCAGTTAAATGTTTGTAGTCCCTTTAATTTTACACATTGTCAGGCATATTTGTTCAACCAGAAGAAAAAATTGTGTATAGCAATTAATAAACAGCTGAAGGATTTTATCTGGGAGGGGAAGATGGCAAGAGCCAAGTGGGATAAGCTGATTCTTCCAACTGACCAAGGCAGGTTGGGTTTACCTGATTTGAAGAGGTATTTCAGAGTTACCCAGTTAAGGCTCATATACATAGCACAAGCAGAGAACTATAATTCAAAGTGGCAAGGGATGATGATGATAATGAAATGGGGGAAGCTCAAGAAACAAGCAGAGACTAGGATTTTGGATGCAGATCCTTAAGGATAATAGCAATAACCTTGCAGAATATTATATTCAAAAAGTAGTTGAAAGTATTCTAAGAACTAAGCCAACATGGCAATGGAGAAAAGAGATTCTGCCAATAGGGATGACTGTGATTAGGAATGTAGACAATAGGTGAGAGGGGGTGGGAATTTATTTGACAAAGCTGGTAAAAGAACAAAGGTCTTGGGAGCAAATAATTACAGAGGGGAAACAACAGAATGGGAAGAGGACAAGAAATTATTTGGACTGCAGGATAGAGATTGCCTTCACTATCAAGGACTGATATTAGAATACAGGCAATGAGAAAGAAATAGGGGGATCCTAAGCAAAAGATCAGCACTGGTAGAGTTTTTTTAATAGACTCTAGAACAGAAGCCATTGTTAAAAAGGAATAATTAGAGCATACAAAATATTGTATGCTAACTATAAGAATCAGAGGAGATTAGAAAGGATTGGGAAGAGAGAATGGATAAGCAATTCACAAAGAAACAATGGAGGGTCATATGTATGTCTCACAAATATGCAACAAAGTCTAGAAGATTTAGGATTTTTGCTCGGAAGTGTTTACATAGCTTTTTATACCCCAAGTAGACTCCAAAGAATTTTTCCTCAGGTAGACAGCACATGATGCAAAGAAAGAGGTAAATGGGAACATATTTTCTGGGAGTGTAATGAGTTGACAGACTTTAAAGATTCCCTGCAGATTGCCTGTCAGAGATACTAGGTGAGCAAATTGGTGTAACTCAGGAAATTATTTTTTTGAGCTGTGATACAGAATCGGAATTGTCTAGACATAGTAAGGCCTTGCTGAGTCTAATTAAGGTTTCTGCCAGAAAAGCAATTACTAGAACATGGAAATCAAAGTTTAAACCAACTTTACTAGAAGTCATGAATATAGTAACACAGAAAAAAAAAACAACTGGAATTGAGATCTATAGAAAAGAGTAGAAGCAAATTATATAGGAAAAATGGAAACTGTGGGAACAATACACGCAGAGGAGGAATGAGGTTTAAAAGAAGAAAAGATTTGAATGAGCTACTGTATGTAATGTTTGACTGACAATGACTGTATAGATTAGAAGTGATGTATAATGTTTGCAACTAAAATGATGTCAATATGGTTTGTTTTCATTTATATAAATGTACGGCTGCCTATATCATACATGATAATTTAATAAAGATGTTTCTTCTTTACAAACAAAAAAAATTTAGGTATACCTTGGTGGTAAAAGAAAATGTGAAAGAAGAGACAGTAACAGTGTCAACTTGAGTAAAATTCAATTACTTGCTATTAGGTACACCATCCAGATGCCAGGAAAGAAGAAATTTAGAGAACCTGAAAGAAAATCATCCAGAAAAGGTGAAGAGAAAACACTAGCAGTGAAGAATCCTGCAGATGCTCAGCAAAAGCAGTTCAAGCTTCATCTTTGGTACAAGAGATGGCGTCCAGTAATTTCCACAAAAAACTAAATCAAATCTACACAGAGATGATTAAAATAAATGAAACATTAGTGTATATCAACTCAAATAATAAAAGACTGCATGAAATAGAAGCTTTAACAAGATATTCAGATGAACTGATAAAACTGCAAAACTTAGAGGCTGAAATGAAGATAAGGCTGGCTAAGTAAGAAACTTCTCAAAAACATCAGTCTCAAAAAAATGTTTATTAGAAGCCAGAGCATGCAAAGAAAAATTACAGTTGTGTAAAACCTTCCTGTAACAGTAGATGTCCTTCCCTTCACGGTTGTAGTATTCCTTACTAAAAGGATTCCCTGCCAAGGGTAGCCCAATGTCTGGCTAGTATACCAAAGCCTTATTATTTTTAAAGGACATTGTACATCACACATATGCTCTCTGCTTATGGTGTAGGGCAATAAAGGTGATGTACAGACATACCTACCTTAGAACTGAAAAGCCCCAGGAGGAACAGTCCAAGAGAAAAGGAAGAACATGTACATCCAGAAAGAAATAAGAAAAAGGAGTACACAGTAAAGGGGGGAGAAAGGTGGGAGTGAATACTGCAACAGTGAAGGGAAGGACATCTACAATTATGGTAAGAATGTGCATGACTGTACTATGTCCATTTGTATCACTGTTGCAGTATTCCTTACTAAAGGGAGTAGTCTAAAAGCTCAAGAGGAAACTTGAGAGGAGGAAGACCCAGCAGACTCCTCAAGAAAACCATGCAGGATAGCCCTTGTAAATTCAGCTCTACCCCGTTTAGTAAAAGTATGGACAGAAGACTAAGTAACAGCTTCAAGGATGGAGTTGGTATCAAATCCCTTCAAAAAAAACAGCAGAGGAAGCCATAGCCCTGAAAGAATGAGCCTTTACAGAAGTAGAAAGGCTTTTCCTATGAAGGGAGCAGCGAAGTGTACAACCAATTAGGTAGTACCGCTTTATTCATTCACAAAGTAGGGCACAAAATGAAGTATTAAAAAATAAAAAAAAACAGACGGACCGCAACCAAAAGTAAAAAGGTGCTGTTTATTCCAACTTGATGTTAACTTAAATAACTTAGCGCTTTCGCCTTAAAATACATCCAGGCTTCTTCAGAGTAATTTAAGCACTAAAATCTTTCACTTAATATAGTCAACTGACCATATTCAATGACCAGTCAGTCTCTTTCAATTAAATTAAATTAGATTACATCACTCCAATGAATTTCTATGCTAATTATTCCAAAAACAAATACAATCTCAACCCTTTCACCATCAGCAGTTTTAAATTAATTCAAACAATTTAACTAGGATATTATGTCAATTCATTTGTTGAACAATTTTTTTATTAAAACGATTTATATATATATATATATATATATATATATATATATATATATATATATATATATATGTGTGTGTGTGTGTGTGTTTAAAATGCAATATACTATAAAAATCATATATCTTAAAAATATATATGATTGCATATGTTTCATTTTATAACATTTTGAATACTCTAACCCAGTCTTCCTAGGTACCTTTACTTATATTTATTGTATGTTCCTGTAAACCAAATTTCATCTTCTTTAAAGAATTTTGTTCTCAAACAATTTCATTTGATTTTAACTTGAGAAAGGGTTTTATTGAAACAGAGTCATTTAAACTGGGTGGTACTGTTGCATTCAACCGTAGTTGCCACCTGGACTCTTTAGCTTCAATTAGTATCTTAACATCACCCCCTCTCTATCTTGTAAGGGCCCTATCTATTATGAAGAAAATAAAATGTCTAAAATTAGTACATTTGGCACTGTGAACATATAGGGCATTATGTGTATCATGGTTTTTGATAGCTCTTATATGTTCCCCTATTCTTTCTTTTAGTTTGCGTATAGTTTTTCCCACATAAAATCCGGGACAGGAAGTGCATTTTGCAACATAAACTACTATTGTTGTGTTGCAATTGCATCTTCCTGGATATTTTGGCACCACACTGTTGTCACCCACACACACACACAGGGTCTGTTATTGATGTATTTACATAATCTACAGTTTTCACATTTGGGCATGTACGATTTGTATCTCCCCTTCTCCTTATAAATACATGGTTCTTCCAAGATGTTTTTAATGTTTTTCCTTTTGCTGAAAACTATATTGGATTTATTTCCAAGTTTAGATTGAATTTCACCCTCTAGGCATAAGTCCCAACATTTCTCAATCACCTTTGTAACCTCGTGTGTCTGCTGATTAAAACGTAGAATCAATATGTCTGATTTAGTATTTTCTTTAACAGCCATCTGATATGGCCTTCTGATCTTAAAATTGGTTTAAATGAAGATATTCTTTTAGACATAATTTCCTTCTTGATTTTTATTAATAACTTGATAGGGTACCCTCTCTCTAAAAACAGTCCAATCAATTTATACATTTCATTCCTAAACACCTCATCATCACTAGTTAATCTTGAAACTCTTACCATCTGCCCCTTAATAACACTACGTTTTTGGTGTTGGGGTGGCAACTACTGTAATGAAGTAAGGTGTTGGAATAGGTCTGTTTCCTAAATATAGAACTTTCCATAAGGCCCTCCAGCTCATTGTTTTTTGACAAATGAATGTCTAAATAGTCTATTTCATCCCTTTTCCATGTGCTGGTAAATCTAAAAAAATCTGTTGTTGTATTTAGATATTCAACAAATTCATATGCTTGGGTTTCATCCCCTTTCCATAGAATTAGGATGTCATCCAAAAATCTGTTATAAACCAAAATCTTATCCCAGTATGTTGAATTTAAAATATATTTGGATTCAAAATTCAAAAGTACTAGGTTGGCATATAAGGGGGCACATTTAGCCCCCATTGCCACTCCTGCAATCTGATGAAACAACTCCCCTTCAAAAAACAAAAAGTTGTTCCTAAGTACTATGTCCATGAGTTCAACCACAAATTCTACTTTAAATAGATCCTGTTCATAAGTTTGTACCAGACTCTCACGAAACATTTCTAAACCCTGGCTAAGGGGAATGACTGTAAACAGATTTACATCAGTTATTAAAAATGAATAGTCACTTTCATTTTGATATTTTCCTAATCTGTCTAAACAGTGCCAAGAATCTTTTATAATGTCCTCCGCTTTCCCCACTGATGGTCTTGCCATTTTGTCCACCCATGCAGCCAAGGGTTCAGTTTTCAAACCCCTGGCTGCCACAATGGGTCTAAATGGGAGGTCTATCACACTTTTGTTAGTCTTTGGAATTCCAAATATTTATGGAATAACTGGATTGGGCACCATTAGGAATTTGTAATCATTTTAATCAATAATCCCTTGTAACATGGAATCTGATAAAAAAAAATATCAATCCAAGAATAGGCACAATTTATCTCATGCCTAGAGACTCTCATGTAAGTATTAGTATCATTTAGAAACTCTTCCATCTTACTAATTTAATCTACTTGGCTCATTAAAACAACCCACCCCCCACCTTTGTCGGGGGTCATAATTCTCATATTTCTATCATTAGCCACATCTTTTAAGGCTAAATTCTCATCCATGGTAAAATTAGAGTCTAACTTAGTCTTTGTATTCAAACATCTTCTAATTTCCATTTCGCAAAGTTGTTCAAATAGGGCAACCTCAGGATTGTATGTGGGAATAAATGTACTTTTCCGTCTCAATTGCCTTTCGTGGTCCACACCAATAGTATCATGGAAAATTAATTTTAAATTTAGCTTTTTCATAAAAACTTTAAAATTCAGTATAGTGTCAGCCACATCCAACTTAAAAGTTGGAACAAAAGACATTCCCTTACTCAGGACATTGAATAGTGCTTCAGTTATCTCTTTATCACTATAGTTACAGATTGTAAAAATATTCTTAGTAATCATGTTACAACCTATCCCATTGTTCACAAGTAATCCATCTGTTATTTCATTATTTTCATAAAAACCTGTATCATTGGTTGTTAAACACTCATTACCATAAACTATTTCCTCAACCGGATGAAGCACTAGTTCCAATTCTCCTGGTTCTTCCGCCCCCATTGTTTCTCATAATAAGTTTTGACCTGTTGCCCCCTGTTGTATATGTTGTTCTGTTGGTTTCTCCCATTCCTGTTTGTTTGATTCCTCAAATGTTCTGACCTCCTCGGTTGAAATTCCTCATCTAAAAAAACTTCACTACTGTCATATTCTTTGTTGTATACCTCTTTGCCACTGTTATTTCCAGATGTACCCCTATCCACTTGTTTGGTAATACGTACATTATTAGTTCTATCAGTACTTGGCCTGTCATGTTCAAAATCTCTTTCCCCAGTCCCTAAAGGATATGCTCTATTGTTTTTATAGTCTTCTGTATCTCTTAATTTTCTCTGTTTAGTGTTAGCATTCTTTTTAACAAGCATTTCTACATCAGTAAGAACTTTCGAATAGCTAAGTTTGTATCCACTAAACAACAAATCATTAGTAATACTTTGGTTTAAAATAGACAATTCATTTTGTAAAGGCTTCAGCTTACACTCATTATTCCTGATGGTAATGTCCAACATTTCCAGTCCTGCTTTATTATATAAGGCTACCAGCTCCTGAAATGCGGTGGTTCCACTGTCAATACCCATCGGTTGTTTCCATAAGCGTAGGCTTTTTGGGACCTGTTTAAGTGCTATTCATTTACTTACAAACACATTGTCCATCTGTAACAAACAGTAGCGTCTACAAAGTCTGTCAAACTTCTCTATTTGCAAATGCAAAGATGGCGATGAATTAGTATCCGGTCATCCTTCCGACAGCATCATTTCTGGTGTTGCAAACCAAGATGATAAATCCTTCCCACTCTCATGTTGATCATCCGTTACCACAGTAACCATCTCTTCTCCATTTTCTGGCATCATTGGAGTGTGCAGGGTAAATAACTCTGCTTGGGTGCTTGTTAAAGTAGTATTTGCCCTGTTGTTTGCTTTGTCTTTAAGCAACAAGGCAGTAAGCTTTTGAACAGATGAAACAAGCTCACCCAGCAGTGTTTCCATTCCTGTTGTGAAGCGATTATATCCACAACAGTCTAAATGATAAAATCACTAGTTCAAATTCACTAGTTGTCCAAATAGAACCCGTTCACTAGCGGTGCGGCTACGTGACTTGTTAAAACATTTGACTTGGCCCACAAGGTGCCATAGACAATAACAAAAAATAAAAAACAGATGGAACGCAACCAAAAGTAAAAAGGTACAGTTTATTCCAACTTGATGTTAACTTAAATAACTTAGCGCTTTTGCCTTAAAATACATCCAGGCTTCAACAGAGTAATTTAAGCACTAAAATCTTTCACTTGATATAGTCAACTGAGCATATTCAATGACCAATCATTCTCTTTCAATTAAATTAAATTAGATTACATCACTCCAATGAATTTCTATGCTAATTATTCCAAAAACAAATACAATCTCAACCCCTTCACCATCTGCAGTTTTAAATTAATTCAAACAATTTAACTAGGATATTATGTCACTTCATTTGTTAAACAATTTTTTATTAAAACAATATATATATATCTGTTTAAAATGCAATATACTATAAAAATCATATATCTTAAAAAATATATATGATTACGTTTCATTTTATAACATTTTGAATACTCTAACCCAGTCTTCCTAGGTACCTTTACTTATATTTATTGTATGTTCCTGTTAAACCAAATTTAATCTTCTTTAAAGAATTTTGTTCTCAAACAATTTCATTTGATTTTAACTTGAAAAAGGGCTTTATTGAAACAGAGTAATTTAAACCGGGTGGTACTGTTGCATTCAACCGTAATCGCCACCTGGACTCTTTAACTTCAATTAGTGCCTTAACATCACCCCCTCTCTCTCTTGTAAGGGCCCTATCTATTATGAAGAAAATAAAACATCTAAAATTAGTACATTTGGTACTGTGAACATATAGGGCATTATGTGTATCATGGTTTTTGATAGCTCTTATATGTTCCCCTATTCTCTCTCTTAGTTTGCGTATAGTTTTTACACATAAAATCTGGGACAGGAAGTGCATGTTGCAACATAAACTACCAGTTTTGTGTTGCAATTGCATCTTCCTGAACATTTCAGCGCCATGCTGTTGTCACCTACACACATAGGGTCCATTATTGATGTATTTACATAATCTACAGTTTTCACATTTGGACATGTAAGATTTATATCTCCCCTTCTCCATATAAATACATGGCTCTTCCAAGATGTTTTTAATGTTTTCCCTTTGCTGGAAACTATACGGGGTTTATTTCCAAGTTTAGATTGAATTTCACCCCCTAGAAATAAGTCTCAACATCTCTCATTCACCTTTGTAACCTCGTGTGACTGCTGATTAAAGCGTAGAATCAATACGTCTGATTTAGTATTTTCTTTAACAGCCATCTGCATATGGCCTTCTGATCTTAAAATTGGTTTAAATGATATTCTTTTAGACATAATTTCCTTCTTGATTTTTATTAATAACTTGATCGGGTACCCTCTCTCCAATAACAGTCCAATCAATTTATACATTTCATTCCTAAACACCTCATCATCACTAGTTAATCTTGAAACTCTTACCATCTGCCCCTTAATAACACTACGTTTTTGGTGCTGGGGTGGCAACTATTGTAATGAAATAAGGTGTTGGAATACGTCTGTTTCCTAAATATAGAACTTTCCATAAGGCCCCCCAACTCAATGTTTTTTGACAAATTAATGTCTAAATAGTCTATTTTATCCCTTTTTCACGTGCTGGTAAATCTTAAAAAAATCTGTTGTATTTAGATATTCAACAAATTCATATGCTTGGGTTTCATCTCCTTTCCATAGAATTAGGATGTCATCTAAAAATCTGTTATAAACCAAAATCTTATCCCAGTTTCTTGAATTTAAAATATGTTTGGATTCCCAATTCCAAAGTACTAGGTTGGTATATAAGGGGGGCACATTTAGCCCTCATTGCTATTCCTGCAATCTGATGAAACAACTCCCCTTCAAAAAACAAAAAGTTGTTCCTAAGTACTACATCCATGAGTTCAACCATAAATTCTACTTTAAATAGATCTTGTTCATAAGTTTGTACCAGACTCCCATGAAACATTTCTAAACCCCGGCTATGGGGAATGACTATAAACAAATTTACAACATTGTTGTTGTTCTTTCGGCTTTTCCCAGTTAGGGGTTGCCACAGCAGAACTCCAGTCCGCTAATGATTGGCAGTAAGTTTTTACGGTGCTGAGTTGCCAGCTCGATGCCCAACCTTCAATGAAGGCACCCCCATTCATGTATGTCTTTCGGAACGTCACTTGACCGTGGGGAGGATGTGCAGACTCCACACAGAAGGCATTCTCCACACTCAAGTCAAGAATTGAGCAGGACAGCCTCTTGCTGTGAGGCAACAATGCTACCTCTGCACCACCATGGATTAAACAGATTTACAACATCAATTGTCAAAAATGAATAGTCACTTTCATTTCGATATTTTCCTAATCTGTCTAAACAGTGCCAAGAATCTTTTATAATGTGCTCCACTTTCCCCGTTGATGGTCTTGCCATTTTGTCCACCCATGCAGCCAAGGGTTCCATTTTCAAACCCCTGGCTGCCACAATGGGTCTGAACGAGGGGTCTATCACACTTTTGTTAGTCTTTGGAATTCCAAATATTTGTGGAATAACTGGATTGGGCACCTTTGATGTGAAAGGATGGGTTTAGAGGAACCCAGAAATTTGGGGAATGTAAATATTGCCCACATATATTAGAGGGTACTACAGTTACAGTAGGTGAGTTTCAGATCAGAGTGCACCTTGCCAATGGAAATTGTAATAGTAAAGGATTGGTTTACCTTAGTATTTATACTGGCTGTCAAGGGTTCTATGTAGAAAAAATGGAGCGTATGCTCTGTAAGCAGATTTATGAACATTTTTATGCAGTTGAAACCAGGAACCCTAACAATTTTCTTTTTAAACACACTTTGACCTGTACAGGAGAACCTAGCTTTAAGTTTGGTATTTTGGAAAATGTGTTGAGAGACCCTAGGGGTGGGGACTGGGGTAACAGGATCAGTAATAGTGAAGTTCGATGGCAATTGAAATTAGGAGCTATGTACCCCCCAGGGATGAATGAACATCTCTCCTTAGCACCTATTTTAAAAGACAAGGCATGCAAGCTTTGATATTAGCTGCATTAGAAATGTGACTCTTTATGCAAGTATTTTTAACTGACAGCATTTTACTAGTGTAATGTCTGTTTAAGAACTTACAACTAATTGTTGTTTTAATTGGTTAATTGATGAGGTTAACAATTAAGGGGACTATGGGATTGTTATTTAAAACAACCCCTAATGGTGAGATATTTAGGTTTGAAAAAGTCCACGTTTAAGTGGACGAAAGCGCTTACCATTAGGAATTGTTTCCTTGGAACTGTTTGATGTTGATATACTCTGCTGTCAACAAGTTCACGAGTGAGGTCTGAGATCATGAAGACTTTGTTTCTTGGAATTATTTGATTTTATATTTCACTGGCATCTTTTATGTGCAATTGATACCTGAGGGTAGACTGATCTACTGGGATGTGCAGTTTGTAAGTCTCAAGCTGCAGCTGCTGTAACTGGTTATTGGGACTGGCTTTGTGGAGCTCATTGCAGTCCATTTAAACTGTTGATTGTACTATTCACGGACTCATTCTCAAGCTGCAGCTGCTGTCATTGTTTATTGGGACTAACTGTGAGGAGCTTATTGTAGTCCATTTTACTGTGGACTATATTGCTCATGGACTGAGTCTCAAGCTACAGCTGCTGTTACCAGTTTTTGGGACCGGCTTGTGGAGGTCATTACAATCCGTTCAACTGAGGACTTTACTACTCACGGATTGAATAAGGTTGAATGGTTTTACCCTACTGAATTTTTACTGTGCCTAAGCTATGTTCAGCTGGTTTTTTATTGTGGTTTTACAACCTTTTGAATAAAATAACTGACAAACAACCAATAGAGTACTCAGTTCAGGCTTTCAGAAGGTAACCAGGTGGATTTTTGTGTTCTCATTTTTTTAAAAACAAAATTAAGGTCCCAGAGAGGAGGAATAGGCTTCCTGGGAGGCCTAATATGAAGGATGACTATAAGAAATTGTTTACCTCTAACCTAGAAGCCAAAGGGGAATCAAAGACAGACAAGCAGAAATTGTTGAAAGGTGAGCTTTAACTGGAGAATATACCAACCCAGTATGCATCAAGTTACACAAATAAGACAGAACCAAACTTCCACAGAACGTGGTCCAGGTTGCAAGCA
Organism: Protopterus annectens; assembly: GCF_019279795.1. Lineage (NCBI taxonomy): Eukaryota > Metazoa > Chordata > Ceratodontiformes > Protopteridae > Protopterus > Protopterus annectens. Next base: position 1,159,992,122 of record NC_056728.1, read on the forward strand.
AAAGACTGGACAGAAAATCTCTTTCCATTTGGATAAATATGATTTCCTGGTAGTGGGTTTAATGGCCTCCTGCAGAATCCACAGCACGTCCTTAGAAAAAAAGTGCCTAAAAGGTATCAAAATACTATCACTCACAGTGTCATATGAAGAGTGGGCAAGTGAGGATGGATGAGAGACCCCTTGTCTTGTGTGAGTGGGTCCACACTGTGAGGTAACTTTAGGTGGTTGGTCTTAGCTAGGTGCAGAAGAAGAGGGAACTAATTGTGTCTGGTCCAAAATGGAGTCACCAACAAGATTCTAGGGGAGTCCTGTTCTATCTTGGACAGGACCCTTGGTATGAGAGGAAGAGGGAGGGAAGGCATAGAGAAACATCCCCCTGCAAGAAAAAGAGAGGGCGTCCAACTTCCATGCCAGAGGACCTGGGACTCTGGTGCAAAAGAGAGGAAGCTGTCTGTTTGGAGGGGAGGCAAACAGATCCACCTGAGGAGTACCCCACTGGTGGACAATGTCCAGAAACACATTTCAGTGAAGTATCCACTAGTGAGTCTGTGTTATGGACCTGCTCAGAAAGTCTGCCACAAGGTTTTGTTCTGAATGAATATAAACAGCCTGAATTATCACCTGATACTGAACAGTCAAGATCCCAAACTTGAAGAGCTAGTCTGCACAGGAGGTAGGACTGTGCCCCAACCCATTTGTTACATCACTGTGGTATTGTCTATAAAGATTTTGCAAGGCCCTGGAAAGAACTGAGTATGAAAAGCCTGAAGAGCAAGAAGGAAAGCTCTCATCTTCTTGATATTGATATGATACACCCTTTGACGAATGAACCAAAGGCCCTGAGCCTTCAACTGATTGAAAGAAGCCCCTGATCCCATGTCTAAGGCTTCCAAAAAGTTCCTGAGAAGGGACGGGGTGAAAAGGGTTTAGAGAAGCACAGGAATGGTGGAAGCTATATAACACAGAGCCCTTAGAAACTCCCTGGCCATAACTAAGACCTGAGGATGAAGGGACTGAAAAAAGGCAATTAGAGTCAAAGCCTTGGGTGCTGGCAGGAAAGCCAGCATAGGAATGGTCTGAAGCCTGCACCCAAGAAAAACATAATCCTAAAAAGGAGTCAGGAAGGATTTCTGGAAATTTATCATAAATCCTAGGCTTTCCAAGAGGCAAATAGCATAGTGAAGATGCTGAAGCAAGGTTTCTGGAGAGGAAGTCTGAATGAGCAGGTCATCCAGATAAGGAAAGATTTGTATCTCCTCATCATGCAAAAGGCAATCACAAGAATGAGGCATTTGGTGAATACCCTTGGGGCAGTACAGAGGCCAAAGAGCAAAGCATAAAACTGAAAATGTAAGGAAGAAAAAAAAATAAAAAAAAATAAAAAAGAATACTAAGTAATCCTAAGCCAATTGTTAAGAGACAGGGAAAGATGAAGAGATAAAGGAACCTGACTTAGGAGGGAGGGAGGAAAGTAATCAGACACAATCTGTCTTGTCTGGAAAAGGAAGCTTCTGAGTAGTAGGAGTCTGAGTAGATTTAGCAGGAGGATCCCCTCTAGAACCTTTTTTACCTTAGGGTGGAGGGCGAGACTGTCTATGGACAAAGGCAGGCTTGGAAGGATAATTCCTCTGAAATTTAGAAACAGGGGAAACAAAAATATGTTTCAATTCCTGCAGGGTCTTACCCTTCTCCTGCAGTGACTTAAAAAGTTCAGCAGCCACAGAACCAAAGAGGTTTTTATTGTCTAGATGAACTTCTATCAATTTAGCCTTAATATCATCAGGGAAATATGATATGTAACCTCACAACTAAAAGAAAAAAGACAAGATAAGAAGTAAATTCCAACGGGACACTTATCTGAAAATGTCTTGGTAACTAGTAGAAATGAAGGAGTGATCAGACAGACAACTGAAGATGGAGTTTGGACTGGTGACAATGAAGTTTGATGGTAGGTACACCCATATGTCACCTTTATGCCCCACACCATGAGTGGGCAGCATATGTGTGACATACGCAGTCCTTTTAAAAATCCTAAGGCTTTGGTTTACTGGCCAGACATTGGGATCCCTTTAGTAAGGAATAACGCAGCAATGATACAGAAGGCCATCCTGAGTTTTTCTGCTGCACCAGAACTAGACTGGTATTCCACAGCACACTGCTTGTTAATTGAAAGGGCACATCATCTATATGCTCCAAAGCTGCCCACGAGAAAGCAGCTAAGACCTGTATTAGCAAAGATGCAATCATACCAGCAGAAGTAGTTGATCATGAAAAAAACTGTGGCAGAAGGGCAAAGTAATAACTGGAGACAGTAGAGTGTTTCTGGAATATAATTATTCATTGTACATCAGGCAGAAAAGAAGCAAATGTATCCCACCAATCATGGAATCTTGCAAGACAGGTGAGACAGTCAATCAAGATACGATATCCAGCTGTCTTCAGAATATTTTTCATGGAGGATTAAAATCACTTTTGATGTAGAACAGGCTAAGGAGGAAATTCAAAAGTTTGTCTAACAAAAAGAGAGCCATCAAACAGAAGGAGACTCTGCTTCTCATTCGTCTGATAATAAAGCCCAAGGAGAGACTTTGCCAGTGAAAACATTTCTAATGTTCCAAAGGAAAATGCTTCAGACAGAAAAAAGCACAACAGTTGACTAGAAGAATTAAGAGTACCTTGGACTTAAACCAGAGTCTGGAATTGGGAGATGGAGATGGGCAAGAAGAAAACCAACATTGAAATTAATGAATAAAAGTGAGACTACAAAGCATCTATCACATTTGTGAAGTGTTGCTTTACAAGAAAAAGTGGCTGAAAAAGATTAGACTTTTTGTTGTTAAAGTTGTAGGAGGACTGAAAGGCATATCCCCCACTTTATGTCATTAATGTTTGGAAGGAGGCTACAAGAAAAAAATCAAAAAACAGTAACTGTACATAAAACAACTTTTGTTCTTAATATTTGTATAAAACATTTCACGTTATAAATTGCATGTTATATAGTAAAGAATTTTCAGTGATTGTTGTGCATGATAAAGATACGAAAGTAAAAAAGGACTTTTTTATTTTTTAGTTTTAAGAAATGTAGGCATCACAATGTAAAAAAAGAGAAGAAAGTTTGGACAAAAGCATTTTCAAGTTACTATAATGTAATCTTAAGGAATTGGTGTAAAAATGCAATGATTATAATATATGTAGAGTTGAGATGCTTTCTCTTGCTTTTGCTTAGCTGATTGCCTGACTTAATTTAATCTAATAATTTTCTTGTATAAACATGTGTGCTGTATAAAATGAGAGAAAGAGAGAGAGAGAACACTGTGAATGTAATGAAAAGTTTTCCTTTAGCAAATAAATGGGCAGTGTAAGTTGAAATGTCTGCAGCTGGGGGCAGCTGTACATTCCATTTTTAAGTTTCCATGGGGACAAACTGACTACAGGTCCAGGGAATAAATTGAGATATTGAGACATTGCTTGCTGAAAGAAACATAAAATTAAAAGGTACTGTGTCAAACAGCTTAGCAAAAAGTAAAGTTTGAAATGATTGGAAGTGAATAAGAACATTTTTTCTATATACCTAAATACCTCAATGGATTTACTAGAACAGTGTATAATTTAGTTTTATTTAAAGAAAGCCAGCGTATTTTTCTTAAGGCTAGAAGTTAATGTTTTCTGAAAGCATACAAACTGTTTTCACATCTGGGAGGGGAATGAAGGTAAGACAAGAACAAACAGCAATTAGTGTAAGTAGGAGCACAGGTTGTAAGATGTGTTTTAACATGGATAACCTTAATTTTAGGTTGCATAATGCCCCTGTGGGTGCAGCATGTTGATCTGAGACCACTGTTCCTATCAGGAGAGTTAAATTTCATTATTTGAATATGTACATAGTTTTGTGTGTATGTTTTAAGCTAATATGTTCTGGGGGTGTTCTGCTGATGCATTTGTTTTTTTGTTTGAGAGTTTTCCTTAACACAAAAAGTCCTGCAGAATGTGACATAGGTTCAAATGGAGATGACAAGAAATAACTGTATAAAGGATCAACCTGACACAATAGTAGATGCATGTAACACAAAAGCTGGAAATAGTAATTTAAAAAAGTTTACATATATAAGTGGGTATAACAAGTTATTATTATAATGGCTACCCTATCCATATTATTTTGGAATGTGAATGCTCTCATAGGTACAGACAAAAAGATAAGGGTATTGGATTATATTAAGAAATGCAGAGTGCAAATAACAATGCTACAGGACACACATTTGGAAAGAAGTAACCATGTGAATTTGATAAAGAAAGGATTTCAGGATGGACTTCAGCAGAATATCAGGGACAAAAGAAAATGTGAGTACTGATACAGACTTATATATGAGCGCCAATAGTGACAGTAAAGAACGTGCTGGCATGTATTTATATTCCATCTTAAACTGCTATTATGGAGCTTAAGAAAATTTGGGGAGAAATAATTGGCTTTTAACAGGAATTACAACTTATAGGTAGGGACTGGAACTTGATTTGCAACAGTGAGGATGTATTTGGGAGCTAGGGTTGCCAACCATCCAGAATTCTTCTGGACTGTCCATAATTAAGGGAAACTGTTCGGAAGAATGGAAAATGCCTGTGTTGCCCGGAAAAATGGTGCACTGTGCACATTCTTTTAGTTTAAAAAAATACATTTTTTTTAGGGGCATTCTTCTTTAAGAACGCCCTTTGCATCCGGGTGCAGAAGACAAAAATAGTGTCTTTGTGACTGTTGTTTACGTCTGTCTACGGTCTTCCATGTGCTCAGAATTTGAATTATAAAGATGTTTGGACTGTATGTTGAAAATCCCCAGGCAAAGCACGAGTCCGGCTGGTGTTTGCTCTGAGTTTTCTCTAATCCAACTGCAGCACATGCAAGTTCCATTTTTTTGTTTTCCCTCAGCTTTAACCTTTAACTGAGGTAAGACTCCTCTGTTCAAAGTATACTTGTATATTGATCTAGAAGGCTGTGGGTGTGGGCTCTACTCCCACAGCATATAGATGGAGCAGCTCATACTGTGTTGTATTGTAATGGGGCAGGGTGCTGCAGTCCTGAGTATGTCCTCCTATGATGCCTAGTAACTATGAACCTGTTTTCAGTTTGCCATCCATTTCCTATTGCAATATTACCAGCTTACCATTTTTTTACGTAACATAGGCAATCAATTCTTCAAGGGCAGCATGCATTGATTTGTAGATGAAACACTGAAATATAAAATTGTTTGCTAGCAGCAACTTTCATTAGTTGCAGATCTCTTAATGTGGAATTATTCAGATGACATTTTACTTCTGCAGAGATTGTGCATATTGACTGATATTGGTGGATTTTAATGACAGAAGTATGAGTGGCCATTTATGGTTGAAATGTTCTGAATTGGGCAGTTTTGTCATTATTTGTTCATGTGTTTTGTTCAATGCTTACTGGCAAAATGTTTACAACTATAAATTTAACACATAGTCTAACAAGTGGTGCTGTTACTGTCATCACATCATCACTGTTAAAAATAATATGGCTTGTTGAGGGCAATGTGTGTGTGTGTGTGTGTGTGTGTGTGTCTAAAAGCAGCAAGTTGAACGTTCGCCATACGTTTTTCATTCACTTATCAATGAGAAATCATAAGTGTACAGAAAAGTATCTGCCATTTTTTGAGGGGTAGTTGATATATGAAAAGAGCACCTATAGCATTACTTCTGCTTGATTACTGATGAGGCTTGTTGAGCAGCAGTGTCTGTTAAAGAGCAATATAGCTATCTTATTTATGTGAAGACTTCACTGTCACATCTGATGTACCCTCTCTAAAGGGCCATGCATAGTCATCTGGGACAGTATGTATGTGGTTGTTTTGTACTCAAGTACCCTATTAGAACACTCTGGATTTTTAATGTGAATTGGTTTAAGGGAACTAACATATGGCCATTTTCATGTTAACATATCCAACATTTTAGAAGATTGTGTTGCCACAGCCTGGCAATATACCCAGTTTTTACTTGGGGGGCAGGTGAACATTATTCACAAGGCAGTACAAAAGTCATATTCATAATATATATGTGCACTAAGTTTTTATTAGACCAGAAGTAAAAAAATTATTTTCTTTCACCATTCAAGACAACATTTTTGTTACTGCATACAGGGTGTGTATGAGAGCACTGGACTCTATATACCAATGCAAACAGTGTTCTGACATGTACTTTATAGCTGAAATGCATTCAAATACTTGGAGTTGTAATGGCATTAATGTGTGTCTCCCCAAAATTCTGAATTCCCTGATTTTTTTATTGTAAACTTCTTTAGAAGACCTGGCAGAAGTCACAGTATCTGTTTTCTGGTTGTGAGTATTTAACATCTGTGCACAAGGCCAGGTGAGACTAATTTTCAAAATATATATGCAAAAAGTCCTTATTATTCCAGAAGTAAATTTTTATATCATAATCCAAGAGTATATTGTTACTCTTACTAGTAAATCCAATGTTTCAGAAAGCTTGTGTTGCTGCAGTTTGGCACTGGTTGTTTACAGACCTCATAAGAGGAATATAGATCTGCACAGTACAAAGTGTGTTTTTGCTGCAAGTCATTTCTACCAAGTATGTAATGGTTAAGGTGATGGGCAATCTAACAAAAAAGTGCTTTTAATATCTATGATCATATTACAGTCTGAAATTTTAGCTTATCTCCATCACTAGGCTGCAGCTTATTCATGTCTCTCAGTTGTGTGCTTCTGGGAATTTTAGTTAGTTTTTGCAAAGATGCATTCTGTGTTAAACATTTCTGCCTAGATTAATTGTCTTATTCCAAATTGTAAATGATGATATTATGACTGGCTTACTCAAACCCACAACTTACTGAGGAAGGCTTCATAAAACTCAGCAGCAGACCATGATATAGGCTAATGCAATGGATGGTTTCAAATGCCATGCTGTGCTTATCTCATCACTGATGCTACTGGATAATACAACAACCAGGTTCAGCGCTTTTACTTGCATTTTTGCATGAAATTTCTATGCTGCTGTCATTGTTAATTCATCTTGTACTGACACTATACAGCTTCTATCAGTTATAGGCTTCTGTTATGGTAGCAAATAGCTTAAAAATGCCATGCTTTTTAAATCAGTAAGTGCTCCTCTTGCCCTCTGTCCCTTACCACCCTTCAGCAGCTTCTGGCACCCATATTAACTCCTTCCTTACACTGGGGCAGTTCCACATAACTTGACAGTATTATGACTAGAGCAATTCTGCTATTTAAGTATATCAGTAATATGCCAGTTTTGTTTCATTAGAGATTCTACATGAGCGTACCAGTCTTAAAGCTGTGATGGCTACTAATTCATGTCTGCTAGCTGTTATTATGTATTAAAATTTAATACAATCAGGAAGGTGAATCAAAGAACTTTTGCATGGCTTTAAAAATGTGTGCAAGGGGCCTATGAGTTGAAAAAACCCAAAGGTAAACAATCCACCACTGGCCAGATGCATTTTCTTTGAATGCAGGTTTCAATGCTGTTTCAGTGAATGTGAGTTTTAAAGGCAAAAAAGTATTAAAGCTATGTCTGTTTATGAGAGATTGTATTGTTTGTTTAGCAAATGTCTGTTAGTGTTTGTGCTGTGAAATTCAAAATAAAAGTTTTACATTAAATCCAAATATCGGTAATCATTGTAGAAGTAAAACAGAAAACAGTATGCACATAGAGTTTTGAACAGTATTTATGGCAACTGGGAAGAAATGGAAAGATAGCCAAGTAATGGGACACCGGAATGGCTGTGTGTGTGGGAGGTACCGCATGCGTGGGGGGAGGTACCGCATTTTGCTTTCATGTACATGTCCAGAATTTTTGACATGAAAAGTTAGCAGCCCAATAATGGGAGCTCTAGAAGGAAAATCTTTGTTATGAAAGAAGTGAATTCAGTAGTAGGAACTCTAAGAATACTTAACATATTATTCCCTAAGGTACAATAACTGGACTAGACTAGACACAAATCATATCTGAAAGGAACACGTGCATTTAATTGAAAGTTTGACACACAACCATAACTATTTCAGATTGTGCGCCAGTAACAATTAAGATAAAACTGCAGGATAATGGAGTAAAAATAAGACACTGGCACTTCCCCACATATCTGCTAAACACAGGGGAATGTAAGGAATGGGTAGCAGAAATTATCTGTTATTAAGGAAGACAAAGATTTCTTCAGAAGTTATAGCTAGTGAGTGGGATAAAATGAAAGTGGAGTTAAAAAATAGAGTAGAGAAAAGAAAAATATATGGTTAACAAGTAACAACAATTATTAAGAGGGGTTGATAAATAGGTAAAGCTTTGCAGCATAAGGGGAATGTTACCGAACAAGAGGAGGTAAAACTGCAGAGTGTGAAAGAGAAAATAAGAGGGTATCTAGATAATATGCAAGAGTTCAGTAAGACTGCTGTTAAGCAACTGTTTTTTAATAACTCCAGAGCACAGAAAACTTTCAGCACAATGACTTAGGTAACAGAAAGTAAAAAGGGTTGATGACAAACTTAGTGAGCCTATAATAATAAAAATAACCAGAGATCCTATAGAGAAATTAGAGATACTTTGGAAATTTTATGAAAAACTGTATAAAACAAATAAATGTGGAAATCAAGAAAGAGCACAAATGGAAATATTGATGGAAGGTTTAAGTATTCCAAGGTTAGAAGTAGATGAAGTTCAAGAAATAAGAGTTAATATAGGAGATGAGATAAAAACAGTGACAACTAATCTACAGGAAAGTCAGTTTGGAAGCTTGGAGTGAAGATAGTGATAAAGATCTGGAAGGTATTTTAAAAGTAGGGGAAGCACCAACATTCTAGAAGAAAGCTGTGGTGGCTGTAAAACCTAAAGATGGTACAGACCCATCAAACCCAGATTCTTTTAGGCCCATTTCAATTTTAATAGAGCAACAAAAAACAGCCAGCACCATTTCTGAAGGGAAAAAGACTTTTAATAAAGTCACACCACAGTCAACAGACCGGTTTTGGCCCAATGGCCTTTATCAACATATAATATTAACTGCAGTCAACCAATATATATATATATATATATATATATATACACAACATTTTAAATTGCTTATTTAAATCAACCAATCAACAGTAAAATCAAATTAAAGATAATCATTCAAGCCAGGTGGAAATAATCCACCCAGTCTCACAATCCATGCTTTCTCTTTTTTATTTAAAGCATTATGCCAATCAGCCTTACAATTTCTATCACCCAAAACTTTGTCAATGACAATAAACTGAAATTTGGCAGTAGTGTGTTTAACAGTGTGTCTAAACAAGGAATTAGTAGAATACTTATTCCTAATATTGCTAAGATGTTCAGATATATGTATCCTCATGGGTCTAATAGTCTGGCATATGTAAACATTTTTTATTGCTCTATTACTGTCTTTTGAGCCTTTGCATCTGCTGTCCATGCAAATTTATTGATGTTTACTTCCATTTCAATTTTAAACCATGATTATAATGTGTTTATGTCCATAATGACTAAAAAGATGGTAAAGAGGTTGAAAATGATAGCTATAGACTAAAGTAGATTTGTGGAGGTAAGGCAAACTTTAGACAACATTAGAAGAATGGTGGTGATCCAGAGGGAAGCAGAGTGTAAGAAAATACCACTGTTGTTGGGTCTTGATGCAGAGAAAGCATTCAATATAATAAGCTGGTATGTTTGAGAAGGACAATGGAAGCATTTGCATTCCTTGATACACTAAGGTTAATTATGAGGCTATATGAAGCATCAAAGGCAAAAATTAAGGTATGAGGATTCCTCTCTAAGTTGTGATTGAACAGAAGAACCTAGCAGGGGTAACATCTTTCCCTTTTGTTATTTGCATTATATTAATAGCCATTGGCAAAGAAAATGAGGGACTCAGAAATTCAAGGATATAATTGGTATGGTAATTGAGAAAAGTAGGCTTCAGTCACAGATGATATTACTTTGTACCTGATAAAACCAGAAGAGGGTATCTCAGTGTTTTGGAACAATTTGAGACAGTTTCTTGTCTTTTCAGGAATCAGAATATAAAATTAAGATAAACAGCTGTAAAAAAATGTATCCACGCAAGAATTGGTTCAACAGTACTCATATTTATGGGGACAAGATAAATTTAAGTAATTAGGAGTATGGATTAAAAAGGATTATGTTATGGCAGCAAAGGATATGTAGGAAGACATTGAACAAAAGATAATACAAAAATTGAGAAATTTGAAGCTCTTGTTTTTGGATATGGATAGTAAGATACAAGCAGTGAAAATGTTTTAATCTCTTTAATACAAAGATCAGGGAATTTTTTTATCAACCAGAGGAGAAGTTGTGTACAGCAATTAATAAAAAGTTGAAGGATTTTATCTTGGAGGGGAAAGGGGCAAGGGTCAAATGGGATAACTAATATTTCCAATAGAACAAGGTGGTTTATGATGACCTGATTTGAAAGGACACTTTAGAGCTACACAGTAATGACTTTTATACATAACACAAGTAGAAAGTTATAATTCAGAGTAGAAAGTATATGATGATGATGCAGGGGAACTTCAATAAAGAAGGAAAGGGTGAGATTTTGGATGCAGATCCTTTAGGGAAAAAAAAACAGCAGCATATTATATTCATAAAGTAGCAGCAAGTATTCTAAGAAGTAAGCCAATATGAGAGTGGAGAAAGGAGATTTTGCTGATTGGGATAACTGCAATTATGGGTACAGAGAATAGGCAAGATGGTCTGGAATTTACTGGAGAAACTGGCAAAAGAAACAAGGTATTGGGAGCAAAGAAAAACAGAGGGAAAGGTAATAGAATGGGAAGAGACCAAAAGGACATTTGGACTGCTATCCTTGTCAGGAATTGCTATCAGAGTATAGGCAAAGAGAAAGGAATAGGGGAATCCTAAGTGAAAGATCTGCTTTGGTTGAGTTTTTTAGTTGAATCTAGAACAGAAGCTGCTTAAAAAAAGGATAATTAGTAGGGCATATAACATATTGCATGAACTATAGGAATCAATGAGAGAAGGTTAGAAAAGACTGGTAAGAGAGACTGGATACACAATTTACCAAAACAAAATGGGAGAACATATGCACAGCTCCAAAATATGCAACCAGGTCTAGAAGATTTTGGATTTTTCCTTGAAAGTGTTTGTATAGGTGTTTTTATACCCGAAACAGCCTCCACAGAATTTTTCCTCAGGTGGATGGTAAATGTTGGAGATGTGATAGGGAAGAAAGATTTAACTAGGAACATATGTTTTGGCAGTGTAATGAGTTGGCAGACTAAAAATTCACTCCCATTTCCAACCCTTTTTCTAGACAAGCACAGACCTAGCTAGCCCTCTTTTGTGCTGACTTCACCATGTGGAACCTGAGGAAGTGATGAATCTAAACAGAAGAGCCCTGACTTTGTCACCTGGAACCTGAAGAGAGGAAGAATCTGAAAGAACAGCACCCTTACTAACTGCTAGACCCAGGAAAAGGTTTGTCAAAGTCAAAGTAAACTTTATCAGTCAGAAATCACACAAGTGCAAAAACTGAATGAAATTCCATATCTCCAGACTCAATGTGTAGATAACATATAGACTATTTTCACAGACATTTACAAATGTAATACCTGGTTATTATCACAGACATGCAGGTAGACAGACTAATATTGCACATAATTAGAAACACATTTTAACAATTTTTGAACTGAACACTTACTTGCATGAGACTTTTGTATTGCACAGGTACTTAAACCAAATTAGATCCGAACCAGACCAAGAACAAAATGATGTATCCAAAGGCTCAACAGGAACAAAAAATTCAAAATGACTTAAATAAAACTCTGTTTTAATGAAATAATAAAAAATTCCACATCAAGCGCTTTCGCCTGGAGGCATACCAGGCTTTTTCAAGATGAACCATGATTAAAAATTCAAGGCTTAAGTACTTTCTAGCCCAAATCATGTGACTAGAATAGCAACTAATAAAATATGCAAATCAGATGTTAAAGTGCCAACAGCAATTCATTCACATTCAATAAATTATACAATGACTAATAACCCACAAAATTGTACTAAATAATGTAAAAACGTGTTTAAATTACAACTTATAATAAAGCATGTATGACTGTTTTATAAAGCTACAAACAAGCTTAAAAAAATTAAAAACAGTCTTAAAAAATTCTTTTTATGTCTAAAAAATCTATTAAGAACTATTGGTTTCTAAGACCTCTGTTAATCATATGAAAAGTTAACAAAAGTTTGAAACATCCACTCAAAACAAAATGTTGTCCAAAATAACTGGCAATGAACAACCCATCTAAAAATTTTTTTATAAAACAGTCATACATGCTTTATTACGAGTTGTAATTTAAACACGTTTTTACATTATTTAGTACAATTTTGTGGGTTATTAGACATTGTATAATTTCATTGAATGAATGAATTGCTGTTGGTACTTTAACATCTGATTTGCATATTTTATTAGTTGCTATTCTAGTCACATGATTTGGGCTAGAAAGTACTTAAGCCTTGAATTTTTAATCATGGTTCATCTTGAAAAAGCCTGGTATGCCTCCAGGCGAAAGCGCTTGATGTGGAATTTTTTATCATTTCATTAAAACAGAGTTTTATTTAAGTCATTTTGAATTTTTTGTTCCTGTTGAGCCTTTGGATACATCATATTGCACAGGTACTTGGTTAAGACATTGCATTAATCCTTGCACAGAAAGAGACATTGAGTATTGCACTATGGACCTTAGAATATTGCACTATGGTTAATTTATGGATTTGCATGTATTGCACTGAAAGAAGAAATATTTTATTGCACTGCTACTGCCCTAGATGGCCTATAAATTACAGTCATGGTGAATATTGCACTATTAGGTGAGACTGATAACCAGATTCTTGCACAAATTGAGACAGTTCCTACTGACCCAGTTGGACATAATGGAGGGTAGTGGTTATTAGAGTTCAGTAGCCTGATGACATTAGGGAAGAAGCTGTTCCTGAATTTCTTAGTTCTGCAACGTATGCTTTGGAAGCGCTTTCTGGATGACAGATTATAGGTTCATAGTTAGGTACTAGGCGATTGGCCCAAGGGCCTACGTAAGCCTAGCCAGCAAAGTACCATAGCTTACACCACTCAATAAAGTTATTTTCCTGTGCCACTGTCCAGCAGATACACAGAAGTGATCCCCAGGGTGTATTTCCTATTTCCCATTGATGCAGGAACAGTCTGTAAGCAGGGTGAGTGCAGTCTTTAATTATTCCTCTGGACCTGCTGAGACATCTAGATGAGTACAAGTTGTGGATAGGTGGTAAGGTGGTCTTAATGATCCTCTCGACTGTCTTCACTACTCTCTGGAGGGATTTGCACTCAGAGGTAGAGCAGCTTCCATGCCATACTATGAGGTTGTTCGTCAGGATGCTTTCGATCATACCTCTGCAGAAAGTAGTGAGAACTGTCAATGGGAGATTCGCTGTCCTCAGCCTTCTTAAAAAGTGCAGCCTCTGTTGTGCTTCCTTGACTATGGCATTTATATTTGTGTTCCAAGCCAAGTCCTCATCAAGTTTGATAGTAAAGACCTCAGAATGGAACACTGTAGAACCATGCTCCTGAGATCAGGGTAATTTTTCCCTTTTACTGCAGTTACTCCACAGCAACCAGGTATACATATTCTAGCCACTTGGCCTGCATTTAACAAAAGGTATATAATTTGCAGTACAATGAAAGCTGTTATCGCAGGACCCCACTCTACACTGCTGTGTTCTTTACATCACAGGCACAGTTTGCCTATTCTCAAAGAAGATATCACTTATTTTATTAAAGTTTTTGCATTGTCTGCAGTTCACCATTTTTTTATTCCATGGGCATAAAAAGCCAGTACAAAAAGTTTTAAGTTCTCAAACTTTGCTTACATTTTTACTCCTATTAGTGCACATCCATAAGCTCTGTAGAAATGAACACTGTCACTTGCTTCCACTGTAAGTTATTTCTCTAGATGCAAGTATCATTAAAAACATGGGAGTCACCTAATGTGCTCACCTCCCTTGCATATACCAAGGTCTGTCTTCATCAGGAAGAAGAATGGGGACTGGTTACATTAATCATGTATATCAGCCTGTAATATGCAGACACTGTAAACCTTTTTGACAAATCAAGGAAGATTAGTCTTTCATAACATATTTCAGGAGATATGAGCCCTGGGTACAGGCTCACATATTATATATGATATGGTATGGTTATTGATAAGGACAAGTCAGACTGGAAAATGTTCTGTAAAAAGAGTTTCATAATTTACTTCAAAGAATATAATCTCAACAAAGGTAGATGCAGAGTCTCTTATTACATGTGATACAAAACAGCCTAATAAAGTCTGGTGATAGCCTTGTAAAAGCAGGCATTTTTTTAATGATCAAAGCATAAGCCACTCCACAAACCACTCTATTAGATGATCTTGATGAAACTCAGGTGAAACTGCTTTTGTAATATAGTTCTAAAATGGTAGCTCATGGTGTGTTGTCATGTTTTGTTTGTTAAAAACAAAAAAAACTTTAAGCTAAGAATGAGATTGCACAGGCTGCTGAGCTGGTAACCCCTCACAAATCTTTCAGCAATATTCAAATAAGGGATTAACCTCTAAGATTCAGGATCAGCCCCTTGTTTTTCCATCTTCCAGATCTTCCTCCAGTCAACTTCCCTGGACCCTCCCACCATTGCCAGTAATTAACTTTAAATAACTGACCTGTCAGATGGAATTAATGTATTAGAACAAGAACACTCATCCATCTACTTAAATGAATAAACTACTTGAAATTTCAACAAGGTGTCTTTATCCATCACACACAGAGGGTTATCAGAGAGAGTCTCCTAGATCTGCTAGCTACAGTATTTTTTCTGGACTAATCCTTTGTACTCCATGGATTATATGAAGAGACACATCGCTGATCATTGAATATGTGTCTCAGGCAGGTATGTGTCTTGACTGATTATGAATGAGCAGCAGTCTATCTTCACCAAGGATGATCACACAGTATGAACACATTATGACTGACTTCAATAACTGGCTTAGTCTCTGGTATCTGTACAGGGGTTGCTAGGAACTGAAGCAAGAACCACCACACCCTATAAGCTCTCCTTACTGTGGAAAATACAGACATCTGTGACACTACAGAGTCATGGTTTAAATTTGCAGAAAGTATTCCAGAAGTGCAAGAGTTCAGTGCCTTCTCCACATTTAGACCATTAGCTGTACATACCGGAACAAAAGATGGAGGACTCTCAATCTATAACAGCAACAAGTATAATTCTATATTGGTTAAACAGGCTGATACCCTGGAATTTATCCATGTGCAAATCACCATTGACAAAGTCCCATACCATATCCTAGTAGGCTGTACATCACCCTGTATCTCTCTAGAATCCCATAGCTCATACCTAGACCTACTGGAGACACTTACCATTAAACCAAATACCCTATTAATGGGAGACTTTAACTATCCCTCCGTTGATTGGGAAATATACACTGCCTCATATTCTCAGACACAATTCCTGGATGTTATTAACACTAATATCCTTAACCAGATAGTGCACATACCCACCATAGATTCAAACATACTGCATCTGGTACTCACCTATATGGGAGAGGGCTGCACCCCCCCCCCCCCCAATGTCACATCCTCATTGGTGAGGTGGGATAACAAAGCTATTTCCTTCAAAATAAAATTTCAGCTCTCAGCAAACTCTCAGAGTTGGGTACTATTCCAAAGCAAACCACAACATATCAAGACCCTCTGAAACCATGTAAATGGCCATACAGAGGCAGCTTTACCTAATAGAAACAAGCCCAAAACAAACCACACTGGTGGTATCCTAACCTTAACAGGGTATATAACAAAAGGAAAAAGTCATGGCTAAAATTACAAAGAGCAACTACCATAACGAGAGGAGCTATCTAATTAAGCAAAACAGAAAACAGAGAGGACTAAATAAGTTCAACAAGGCCAATTACAAGATTAAGACAGCTTCAAGACAGGCTCAAGGCAATAACAAGGCCTTCTACAGCTATGTCTGAAACCTCAAAGCCAGCAAACGTCAGTGTGCTGAACTGGTGGTCACTGGTGCCACCTTCACAGAGCAGAGTAACATAGTGAATTTGCTGGCTAACAAATTCAACTGAAACTTCACCCCCCACTCCCCCCACCTCCCCATTAAATATGTACTAGCATAACCCCCAATTATTAACACAGAGCAGGTCCTGATAGTGTGTGCTAAGGCCAAAAACACAGTCTCAATGAGCCCCAACAATATTCCGGGATGCCTCCTAAGTAGCTTGAAGCATGAGTTATCAGGACTTGAGTCATTTTTCAACCATAGCCTCAAAACAGACTTTGTACTATGAGAATGGACTGCAACAGTTACCTCACTTCACAAGGGGACCATCAACTGACTGCAGACACTACAAGACCTGTTAAGTCTTACTAGTCTAATATGCAAAACAATGGAAAAAATGATCATGGAAATGATCAGCAAAGACATAGGCAACCTCCACACATGGATGCAACCCAATTTGACTTTGTTAAGGAAAGGTCATGCTTACTAAACTTGGTGGACTTCTTTGAGAAGGTCAACAAAACAATAGATGAAGGGAAATGGTGCATACAGCCTACCTGGACTTAGCTAAGGCATTTGGTACAATACCCCACTCAAGTATAGTTGGCAAACCTCACTGAGCTGGGCATAAACCTCTACATAACTCATGGAATTGGTCCCAAGAAGACAGGATTGGCGAGACCACCTCCACTAAGAGACCAGCCACCAATAGGTACTTCAGGGCTCTATACTGGGACCATTCCTACTTGGCATCTACTTCTCAGAGGTAAAGGCTAGTGTCAAGGGCCATTGGCTGACTAAGTTTGCAGATTCCTACAAATTGTGAGCTATCATAGCTTAACCCCACAACATAAACATCTTGAAAGCAGGTCTAACACAGACGATGTCTGGTGCCAAAGTTACAAATTAAAACTCAATGCTAGGAAATGCCTTGTAGTGCCTTTTGGGAAAATTGCCACTCAAGTTTAGTCCATTAGTAAGACACCCAAAAAGTTGAACCTGTTGTCAGTGATCTGGGAACCTAAGTAGACTGCAATCTGGCCTTTGATCAACATGAGGCCAGGGTAGTAAGAAAATCATTCTATGTCACCCACCATATAAGTAGGGCCATGGAATCCAGGTCTAAGGAAATCAAAGTGCCACTTTATTATTAGATTCAACATTGATGTTAATGCCCCCTTCAGCATTCACTTGACAAGACATATGCAACAGTTGGAACACCTATAAAGGTTACTTGTCAGGAGAATTCATGGTATAAACACATTGTCTTATACAGGTCACCTTAAAGCCCTCTCTCTGTACTTGGTCTTCTACATGTTACTGAGAGGTTATCTATGCCTGGCAGCCAAGTCATCCAGGTCTGATGGACCTTTTGCACATCCATAAACTGAACAGCATCAGAACCACTAGATCCGTGGATTTAAAATTTTGCTTTGTGACATAAATAAAACACGTTGGCGAGACAGATATGTATCTCAGAGGACCTCCATGCTCTGAACAGGCTCTCCAAGTAATGCAGAGTCCACTCCTATCCCTATTTAAGTGTAGCCTTGAACAATGGATGGGAAATGAAAATTAACCCTATGTCTGGCTGCCATGTCTCTCCCAGAGCAGATAGTAATGCCCAAAGTAACATACCCTTCACTATACCTCTAGAAACTACCTAATGTAACTCCCTCCTAATAAATGCATATGACTCATAGGGAACACAATTGACTTGGGTTGAACAGCTAGGCTTATAAAGGTCCTGGTGGTCATTAGTTTAGTATACAGTGGATATAAAATGTTTACACATGCCTGTTAAAATGCCAGGTTTTTATGATATGACAAAATGAGACCACAATAAATAATTTCAAAACTTTTCCAACCTTTAATGTCACCTATAACCTGTACAATTCAATTGAAAAACAAATCTGTTAGGGGAATCATATAAAAAATAAAAAATGTACAATACGCTGGTTGCATAAGTGTGCACACCCTTAAACCAATACTTTGTTGAAGCATATTTTGATTTAATTATAGCATTCATTCTTCTTGGGTACACACCTGCAATCAATTAAAGAGACTCTGATTAACCCGAAATAAAGTCCAGCTGTCCTAGTAGGATTTTCCTGACATTTACTCAGTTGCTTGCTACAGCAAAAGCCATGGTTTGCAGACAGCTTACAAACCATCAAACGGATCTCATTGTTGAAAGGTATCAGTCAGGAGAAGGGTACAAATAATTTCCACAACATTGGATATACCATGGAACACAGTGAAGGCAGTCATCAAAAAGTACAGAAAATGTGGGACAACAGTGACATTGCAAAGAACTGAACGTCCCTCCAAAATGGATGAAAAGACAAGATGAAAGTTGGTCAGGGAAGCTGCCAAGAGACCTACAGCAACACTGAAGGAGCTGCAGGAATTTCTGTCAAGTACTGGTTGCGTACTACATGTGGCAACAATCTCCTGTATTCTCCATATGTCTGGACTATGGGTAGGGTTGCACGATGGAAGCCTTTTCTTACACAGAAAAACATCCAGGCCCAGCTAAAATCTGCAAAACAATACATCAAGTCTCCCAAAAGCATGTGGGAAAATGTGTTATGGTCTGATGAGGCCAAGGTTCAACTTTTTAGCCAGAATTCCGAAAGGTACACTTGGGGCAAAAACAACACTTCGCATCACCAAAAGAACACCATCCCCACGGTGAAGTATGCTAGTGGCAGTATCATGCTTTGGGGTTGCATTTCTTCAGCTGGAACTGGGGCTTTAGTCAAGGATGAGGGAATTATGAACAGTTCCAAATACCAGTCACTTGTGGTCCAAAACCTTCAGGCATCTGCTAGAAAGCTGAAGATGAAAAGGAAGTTCACCTTTCAACACAATGACCCCAAGCATACATCTAAATCAACAAAAGAATGGCTTCACCAGAAGAAAATTAAAGTTTTGGGAATGGCCCAGACATAAATCCAATAGAAAATCTGTGGGGTGACCTGAAGAGGGCTATGCACAAGAGATGCCCTTGCAATGACATATTTGGAGTGCTTTTGCATGGAAGAGTGCGCAAATATTGCCAAGTCATGATGTGCCATGATGATAAACTCCTACCAAGAAGACTGAATGCTGTAATCAAATCAAAAGGTGCTTCAGCAAAGTATTAGTTTAAGGGTGTGCACATACAACAAAGTATTAGTTTAAGGGTGTGCACACTTGCAACTAGCGTATTGTAAGTTTTTTATTTTTTATATTTTTCCCCTAACAGATTTATTTTTCAGTTGAATTGTACAGGTTATAGGTTGCATTAAAGGTGGGAAAAGTTTTGAAATTATTTATTGTGGTCTCATTTTTTATATCACAAATACCTGGCATTTTAACAGGGGTGTGTAAACTTTTGATATCCACTGTACATATAAGAACCTATACAGAGCAATCTGTTCCAGCTGACTTCTTATCTCTTGCACTATAAACAATTAACCTCTGCTAACAAAATCCTCCATAAAACTGATAAATTCCCTGCTCTCCAAACTCTTATACAACCATACGCCACTTCTCAAGTCCTCTGCTCCAGTAACAAACTCCTCCTGGAAACCACGAAAGCTAAGAACTCAGCTGGGGAATCACTCTTCTCAAATGTCACCCCCAAAATCTGGAATAAACTGCCAACCTCCATTATCTCCAGCTCCTCCACATCACAATTTAAAAAGCTACTCACAACACACTTGGCTGATGCTTGGTATTGCACCTGTAGCTCTCCAGGTTAAAACTAACATCTGTATAGGTAACCACATACTGCTCATTGGGTGTTATTTTACTCTAATCTCTGCACTCACTTGTATTGAAACTCACTAAAACTGAAAATACATTTGTACCATATATGTTGATCCTACCACTGGAGAACTGTACTACTTATCATTGTGTAAATGCAATTTGTATGCTCATGTAATGTCCTTGCAAGTTTGTTAACTTCTACAGTGTTTATATTTATTTTTTACTGGTGCTTTTCTCCCTGGGCCTGTGTCCAGTCAGACTTTCCCAGTAAACAAATGCAAAATAAATAAATGTGGTTTTGTGGAGGGGATGAAAACGTTTGACATTAACAGCCCATATTTGTCATAAGGCTGCATACCAAGAATGTCTGCTCCAGTTGACTTCTCAGCTTATGGATGACAGCCATAGATGATGACTTTTAATCTGTTTCAGTCACTTGGCAATTCATGACTGACAGGTGCAGTGCTGAAGGGTGTAAGCAAACAAAGCCATCGCTTTCAGTGATAACACAGTTATGTGCAATGATACAGAACATTTTGTTTGCATATATACTTATGTGCAACACATGCATATGAAGACCACTGCATAGACTTTCCCACTTTGGGAAGAGTTCTGCTTCAAGTGAATAGGAAGCCTATTCCAGAGGAGGGGCAAGCTCTGGAACACATCTCTCTCTCCAGCATGATCTACTCATGTCGAGATCAGGTTTTGATCTCTGGAGTGGTTAACTCTTATGCAGCGTTTTGCGAATATGTGACATTTCCACCAGGGCTGGGTCAGAGACTGCCTTGTAGGTCAGGCACAGATCACCTCTCAGTAATCAGTAGGAAACTCCAGGACATGTTTGTTATACCTTTTATTTTTTTGGTGAGAAACCTCTGAGGATGTTTCAACTGTTGCAGGCACCTGGCAAGGTACATGCCAAAGGTGCACTGTACTTGATTATTGGCATGATGAGGGCCAAGTACAGTGGTACTATGGCATCCTTAGATGTGGGTGCCATGCCCTTATTTATAACCTGAGCTACACTGAAAGATTTGCTCACCACTGTGGACACATGGCAGTCAAACTTCAGATTACTATCAGAGTACCCAAATCTCACACCACTGGGTCCACTCTTGGGGAGTGCTATTAATGTTGTAATTTGCAGGGATATTTGATTTCCCAAAGAGTCTTATTATACACTTCTTTGAATTTGGTTTAAGGCCATGGCTCTGACACCAGTCATTAGTCTGCATCAGACCACTTTGTAGGATATCAACATTGTTTAGGGAGTTGGTAATTGCCTCCAAACTTGCAGTCATCAGCAGACTTGGTCAGAAAAGGCCATCTACATTTGCCTTGACATCTAAAAAGTATATTCCAAATAGAAGGGGGGGGCCAGCACTGAGCCCTGTGGTACTCCACTGGTGACTGGCCTCTTGTTGGATGTGGAATCCTTCACTCTAATAATACGTCCCATTTGTGAGCCATTTGGCTCTCCAGCTGGTGAAGGAGGTTTATACCCAATTTTGTGAGTATATAATATCCAAGTGGGGTATATTTCAAATGCCTTGGCCAAGTCAAGGTAAGCAGTATGCATTATCTTACTCTCATCCATGGCCTTAGTGACTTTCAATGCCCACCAGATTGAGCAGGCAGGACTTACCCTTGATGAAGCTGAACTGGGTTGGATCTAGAGTCTGGAGATTTCCTATCCCATTGTTAATCAGGTCCATGATTATACTTTCCACAGCCTTGCATATGAGGCTAGTCAGATTTATGGGTCAGTAGTGTCATGGGTCCATTGATGGTAGCTGTGATCAGTGTGTTGTGATCACCAGGATGTACTCCCCTGGCATATGTATGGTAGCTGTGTTTTTAAGGAGCAGTGAAGACTACAATTAAGGCAACAAAGCCTGACAAAAGTGGTATGTGGGAAGCACTATTGGAAAAATGAGAACTGATGTGGCAGCTTAGACATGGGACTGAGAATCTACCTGGTATAAATGAGAAAATATCTATTTCTAGTTATCAGCAGAAAATCAGTTCAGTTATATGCTCATTATAGAACTGTGCAGGGTTGATTGTTATCCAATTAATTTTTTGAGGATTGTACAGGCAGAAGGTCTTGCTTAGAAATGTCTGGAGCTAGTCTTTTTGGCAGAGCAGAGGAATTGTTCCAGAGAGTGCCCACACAAAGGCAGTCATCCCAGGAGGCCCTTCAGACTGAGTTGTCAAGAGGCAGACAGAAAAGAAGGGACCAGGTGGATCAGCTGGTGATGGAAGCTTCAGGACTTAGAACCAAAACAATGATTTTTTGAACTAAGACTGGAGTTTGTGGCATTAATTATGAAGTTTCTAAGATACTGCTAAGTGTTGGTAAACCTGCAACTTCATTACTAGGCTGCACAGTCTTTGAGGTCACCAGTTAGCATTACTAAGCTGACCTAGTTACTAAAGGGCATTCTACAAGTGAGTTTGACACTGTCACTAGAGAGAGGGCAGTGACGAACTGTTCTTTTTTTTTTTTTTTTTTTTAACAGTCAAAGAAATGGTAGGGATCATTTCATGGAGAATGACCAGAGGTGATGAGGGGTGAAATCTGAGCTAAGTTTACCAGGCAGCAGGTTTGCTATTAATTTTGGCTGAGTACAAGTAGTGCCATGTACAGCCAGCTCAGCATATTGTTGAGTGTTTCCCTTAAGATTTTGGATATAACCAAAAATGCTTTGTGGCTATCCTTTGGGAGGCTATTTAGAGTTGTATTTAGCTTTTGAAGACTTGACTAGTTCTCTGATTTGTCAGTTGAGCATAATTAGGGATTTTTTTCTTTGTTGTGCACCATCCCACGTACTTCTAATAGGAATTACTTGCTTCTATTCTACAATCTATTTATGCCAGGGGACCACCTGGGTGACTTGTTTATCTGGATGGACCTGGGTTTAGTTCAGTCAGGTACTGCCATTTCTATGCAGTTTAGGTGGCTGTACAGGGTATTCGTACATACATCTGCATAGGCCTCCATGTTTTTGTGGTTAGGGGGAGATTTAAAATTACCCATGCTATTACTTAAAAGGTAATGTGAATTGGAAAAAGTATTTGGGGTTTTAGGATTTGATAAAGGGTTCTACCTTTACAGCTATTTCAAAGGAGACCAATTTATGATCTGATTTTACCAATGAGGACATTATGCTGGGGGATGCAACACTTCCCCCACATTTATGAGTACTATGTCAAGGATACTTGAGCCTCTAGTGGGAGTTCAGACAAGCTGTTCCCGAATATATACATTGACAAAGTCCAGGGATCTCAAAGCCTGCATTTTAATGGCCCTTCCACTCTGGTGCTCACTCTACGTAATACAGAGAGAAAATTTGAAAAGGCCAATCCACTTGGGTTCTTAACCTTGAATTTTTCTTCTGTTCCTTCTTCCTCTCTCCTTGCACTTTACCAAGACAAAATTGCACTTAATTTTGCTTTTGCCTCTTCTTAAAAGTAAATTGTATTTATTCTTCTCCATTTATTACTGCTTGGTAGTAGCCTGATTAAATTGCAACTGTTACTCTAAGCCTTTTGGTTTAAGCACTTGGGATCCAGACCAGTTGTTTTACATTAAGGTTTGTGGTCTGCACTGTTGTGGCAGGACATGTAGCTTACATCCTTCTAAGTTGGGGATTGCTGATTGAAGGCTCAGTGTATGTTATTCTAAAAGTGTATTAGTTCTGGTTAAAACACTTGGGCTTCAGGCCAGTTATTTTTCATTAAGAAGATTTGTGGTCTGCACTCTTGTTCATAGGTTGGTACTAGGCTATCAGCCCTAGGGCCTATACAAGCCTAGCCATAACAATTCCCTGGCTATTTCTTCCCACATTATTTATTATTGTAGGAGGAGATGCTAGATTCTACCCTTCTGAGCTGGGAATTTCTGGTTAAAGGCTTACTGTGCCTGCTTATTTAAACTGTTTCTTTCTGAAATTGGTGCTCCTTGGTTGCTGTAGCACAGACTAGATTCAGGCATCCTGAATCTAGTTTTGTTTGTATAACTTGAGCACTAATCCAGGCCATCTCTTTTGGAGAAGGTTCCCCTGCACCCTAGTGGCACGAGTGTGCAGTTAGAACTTGTCTGATTGAGGACTGTTGGAACAAGGCTCAGTTTTGAGCTTTTTCACTGAGTAATTGGATAATTTGTTTAATCAGTTTGCTCATTTTCTATTGTTATATAAAACAAATTGCACTTTATTCATCTGATTTTACTGTATTTGTGTTTCTTCCTACTTTATTTTGCTTTTGCTGCTTGCTCTTAAAAGTACTTAATTGCATTTATTACTGCTTGTTAGTAGCCTGATTAAATTGCAACTGTTATTCTAAGCCTTTGGTTGAAGCACTTGGGACTCAGACCAGTTGTTTTACATTAAGAAGGTTTGTGGACTGCACTGTTGTGGCAGGACAGGTAGCTTACATCCTTCTAAGTTGGGAGTTGCTGGTTGAAGGCTTAGTGTCCGTTATTCTAAAAGTGTATTAGTTCTGGTTTAAGCACTTGGGCTTTGGGCCAGTTATTTTACATTAAAAATATGTGGTCTGCGTTTTTGTGGGAGGAGAGGGTAGATTCTGCCCTTCTGAGCTGGGAGTTTCTGGTTAAAGGCTTATTGTGCCTGCTTATTTGAACTGTTTCTTTCTGAAATTGGTATGCCTTGTTTGCTGTAGCATAGACTAAATTCAGACCTGCTGAAGTTAGCTTTGTTTGTATAACTTAAGCACTAATCCAGACCATGTTTTTTTTTTTTTTTAGAGAAGGTTCCCCTGCACCCTAGTGACAGGAGTGTGCAGTTAGGACTTGTCTGATCAAAGACTGCTGGAACAGGGCTCAGTTTTTAGCTTTTTATTTGTAAATTGGTTTAAATCAGTTTGCTCATTTGCTACTATTAAAAAAAAAACAAACAAAAAAAAACACTTTATGCATCACCGCTTAGCTAGGTTTAAATTATTCCCGGCACCATAAAGTCTGCTCTTCAAATTTTCCCCTTAGAACTAGCCACTTTTTTAGTTTTAGCACTAAAATAGGTTTCTTTAAGCTCAGCACTTGTTCATAACTTGTTGTAAGACTAAATAAACTACAAATTACTAAAGCACTCAACTTTTCCTCACTTGCCTAGAGGAAAACAGTTTTTAGTGCTTAATAAATAAGCACCTATCCAGGCATGTCTAAGGGTCAGCTCCTGTCTACCTGATGAATCTGGGCATCTTGGGGCAATGCAGCAATTGCCTCGTACAGAGACAACCCTCTCCTCCTACCACCCAACACTACAACCCGTGAGAGATGCACTTATATAGCCAAACTGGAAGCAAAGCTCTCTTCACCCACAACTGGACTAAACCGTCAAGAGGAGTAGGTAAACACTTGCACCACACCACACTCATCACATAGTCCCTCAAAACTTACACTACCAAAACACACATAGAAACACAAAACACACCTACATTCACAGAGGCTCTCAATAAAAATGTGCTCAAGCAAAAGACCTCCAAAGCAGAAACGCAAGCAACATCCACCCCCGAACACAACCCAAATGACACATAGCCAGAAACTCTGTGTGCCACTCAACCACAGCCCATAAGGCATAACAACGTACCCAACACTCTAGTCATAGGTGAGTCTACAGTCAGGCACACTGATGTTCCACTCACCAGGCTAAACAAGGAGAAAGTTACTGTCAGCTGCCTGTCAGGTGCCAGGATCCGCCACATAAAGCACACACTCCGGTCCCTCCACAAGTACAAATATGACTCTGTCATTGTCCATTGGTGTGAATGACCTGAGACATACCTCCCTGGACTACATGAAAAGAGACATGGAGGAGCTCTCCGATCTTGTAGCCCAGGCAGGTATGATCGTAGCCCTAAGTAGCATCCTGCCATCACCCAAAATGATACCACAGTACAAGGACAAAATGATTGACTTCAGGATCCAGTATCTGTTTGCCTGGGATGACATAATCAACAAACCATGATGCTTTGCCAGAGATGGCCTGGACCTGTCGCCCTTGGGATTCCAGACACTGGCTAAGGCTCTTGCCATCCCTATAGTGCCTTTTTTAGGCAAGGTTCAAATGACAAATTCACCACCTAACAGGTACAAGCAAGCAAAATCTGAGGGTAATGCTACCCAATGCTAGAAGTCTAAACCTGAAAATGCACTCACTCGAGGCACTGCTTAAAATGAAGAACATTGGCATCTGTGCAGTGACAGAAAACTGGTTCAAGGCTCCAGAGAACGCCCCTGGGATTACCAGGCTATAATTCATACCACACCTTTCAGCCACCTAACCTGGACCGAAATACTAAAGGCAGAGGCGTGTCCATATTCATTAAGGATATCCACACCTCCAGGCTAGTTGCTCAGCATAATGCATCTGAGATTATCCAAATGCAACTAACTCGGAGCAAGACTGCAATTCAAATCGTAACTTGCTACAGATCCCCCATCATGCCCCAGGATTCCCACTCCTCATTTTTTGATACACTGGAAAATATAAGGTACAGCCCAACACCCTAATAATGGGCGATTTCAACTACCCCACCATTAACTGGAAAAACTACTCATGTACTAATTCATTTGCTAAACGTTTTCTGGAATTCATAAATTCCAATGCCTTGGATCAACTTATCCACACCCCCACCAGGGGCAGCAATATCCTAGACCTGGTCATTACCAACATGGGTGACCGGTGTTCCACACCAGAGGTCAATTCCTCACTGGTCAGATCCGACCATAAGCTAATCACCATAGACATCCACATCCCGCTCCCACCCCCATTAGGGAAACCACTGTAAAAAATTTCTCCAAAGCCAACTTCACGCTTCTTAAGACAGAAGTGGCAAACTTCACGACACCCATGCAGACGGACAATAGAGGTACGACTGCTGAATCCTACACAAATGCACTTTATAATTACTTACACGAGTGCATGGATTGTGCTATCCCTAACAGAACCAATATGCTATCCTCCAAAAAAAAGGAAGCCAAACTGGTGGTCCCCTGCCATAAACAAACTCTACAACAGAAGAAACTGAGATCCCTCATAAAATCCTCCAAAGCTAGTTATGAAAACAAAATCACCACTGATTCTAAAGACACCCACAAAGCATTCTATACCTATGTCAAGAATCTCAATGGCAACACTCAGATCTGCTCTGAGTTACAGCACAATGGCACTAAATATACAGAACCAACTGATCTTGCCAACATCCTGGCAGATAGGTTCAGTGCTAACTTTACCACCCTCTCACCCCCTAAAGGGCCCATCTTTATACCAGAAGAATGCAAAGTTCCTGTAATCACAGCTGCATAGGTAAAAACCACACTCTCCAAAGCCAAAAACACAGCATCCATGGGACTTGACAACATCCCAGGCTGCGTTCTACATGAACTGCAGAATGAACTGGCACCCCACCTAAGCACCATGTTCAATCATAGCCTCACCTCAGGCTTTGTGCCCACTAAATGGCACACAGCAGCAGCTATCCCCACTCCACAAAGGGGGAGCCACCATGGACCCCGGGAACTACTGCCCCAGTAGCCTAATGAGCCTGGTCTGCAAGGCCATGGAATGTATCATCTTGGCTCTTATACACAAAGACATCGGTAATCTACAAACTCTGGATCCCACCCAGTTTGGGTTTGTAAAAGGCAGATCATGTCTCCTAAACCTGACAGACTTCTTTGAAGCAGTCACCAAAGCCGTATACGAGGGTAAGGTGGTTCACATAGCCTATCTAGATCTTGCAAAGGCTTTTGACACCATCCCCCACTCTGGAATTATAGATAAACTCAGTAAACTAGGTATAAATCCCTATGTCAAAAGATGGGTTGTCAACTGGCTCACTGACAGAACCCACACTGTGAAAGTAGCAGACTCCAAATCCAACTTCAGACCAGTGACAAGTGGAGTACCACAGGGTTCAGTCTTGGGTCCTCTCCTGTTTGGTACCTACTTTTCTGAAGTACAGGCTAACACAGAAGGTCTTTGGCTAATGAAGTTCGCAGGTGACTGCAAACAAGGAGCCATAATTGAAACTCCTAATGATGTGGACATCCTACAAAAGGGCCTCATGGAGGCAGATGCCTGGTGTCAAAGCCATGGCCTCAAGCTCAATGTCAAATAGTGCATTGTCATCCCCTTTGGTAAAAACTCTGTACCCATGAGCTACCACATAGGTGGTAGTCTACTTAACAATGAAAGTGTGATTGAGACCTTGGGACACAGGTGGACAGTAGTCTCTCCTTTGATAATCACATCACCACAATAGTCAGGAAATCCTTCTATGTAGCACACCTCATCACAAAAGGTTTCTCATCCAGGAAAAAAAAAGAGGTCATTGTTCCCCTCTACTCATCACTCATTAGACCCATTATAGAGTACAACGCCCCTTTTGGTATGTACCTCACACCAACTGGAAAGGCTGCAGAAATACCTCACAAAGAGGATTACTGGCCTCAAACAGATGCCCTATGCACACAGTCTCAAAAAACTCCAGCTTTACTCCGTTGCATATAGCCTACTCAGAGGCAATCTCTGCCTAACATATAAAGCTATGTCAAACACAGAGCTGTTGAACATGCAACACAAAGAAATCCCAATCCCTCGGAGCTACACGCTCTAGGGACCTAAACCTTGTCACTACAATAAACAGAAAATGCTGGAGGGATAGATTCCTGGCCCAGAGACTTCCCATACTCTGGAACAAACTACCTATCTATATCAAACAAAGCTCCTTATTAGCACTCATGAAAAATCTTGGTGATTGGATGGGAAATAGGAAATTCACCCCAGGGATCACCTCTGTGGCTCTGCTCGACAGGGGCACAGGAAAATAATTTTCTTGGGTGGCGAAACCCTGGGTGGTACCTTTTTGGCTAGGCTTAAACAGGCCCTAGGACCAACAGCCTAGTACCTACCTATGAACCTATGTATGTGTCCCAGTTTATGAAGGGGTAGTTAAAATTGCCTATGAGTAGTACGTTGGATTGAATGGTAAGCAATTCTAGTAACCTCAGGTATGCGATGTGGAGTGGTTTTCATGGTTCTTGGTTCACCAGCTACATATTTGTTGGTGAGAGAAGCAAGGAAGCACTGCTGGCTAAGGCTATAACCAAGCAATCTGAGATAGGGAATGTTTTTTGATTTTTTTGGGGTGCAAGTATTAAGTCTTTGCATTTGTTAATTTGTTGTTTGGTCACTTCAGGCTGTTAACAGCCCTGTCTATTGTCTTACTGATATTGTGGTTTTGACTATGTTCTGGAGTTCTGCTGCCACCAAAAAGACTTTGGTGAGAGTGCATACTACATCCAAGTTTTAGCATCTATTGCTGAATAAACAGAGACATTTGTTTGATTTATTTTGCTTGGCAATTTAAACCTTTAGATTCAGCTTGGATTGTTTGGGAACTGTGTGTGTCCTGCAGTAACCGGGTTCTCAACTCTCAACAAATGTTGCAACCATTACTCTTTTTTACATATCTTTACTCCCTGCACTATTACTTGCCTTCATGTAATGGAATTATCAGGATCCTTGCTGGTTTCTTAGTCCCATTTATCTAGGTTCTACCAATCTCTGAACTTTTAAACTGCTGGTATGACTGTATTTACTGCACTGACCTTAATACAATCAGGGAAAACTTTGGTGTACTTGTTCAAGGGTTGTCAGGGAAACACCTGAACAATGTATTCAGATGGTTGTTTCTGGGGGGGGGGGTAACTCACCTATTCTCCACCTGTATTTGAAAGACATTGTTTATTCTACAACCTATAAAAATCACTTCTAGTAACACAATCTTCTGGCAACAGTTTCGGAATTGTGATCAGAAACACTTTTATAAAGGCAGATTAGCAAAACATTCACTAGCATGTACCTATTTGCTATTTTGGTCTTCGTTATTACTTCTTAGTCTAAATGCATTAATGTTTTCTTTCTGTACCAACATTCTGTTTTACGTTAGTGTTTAAAGCACTATCTAGTATGATCACTGGTGAGCCTAAATTAGCATTATTTGTTAGATACCTTACCTTCTGTGTTATCTTTTTGGCCTGCTCAGCTGCTGCTAACTTGTCATTAGCTGATTTTCTGTTGTGGTTCTGTAGACTTGTGCATACAACTGATTGTCTCCAGCAGTGATGATACTGGAGCACATCTCTCCCACTTCCCTATCAATCCCACCTGGGTGAAGCTCTATGAATTAGAATGTACTCTTCTCTTTCTTTTATTAGTATACTCATTTTCCTATCCACTCTTCCAATCTCTTTCATGTGCTTATGCAGTCCTTTTGTCTAACTAAAATTTAGATCTCCTACCTGCCACCTAATCTTGCTTCATATGTTATATTAACCACCTCCACCTGCCTACCTTTCAAATTCTATCATACCACTCTCTCTCTAGATCACTTTCCCTTGTGCCCTTCTTACTTTCATCTTAATTCTTTCTTCTTGCACTGTCTGTGAACTCTGCTTTTACCAAAGACTTTTTGTCAGTAGGGGTAGACCCCCTGTACCCTAGCCCAATTTCCTCATCAGCAAACTGTAAATAAATACAATTGGTTTTGTTAGGACTACTTTGTGTCCTTATATTACTTTCAGAATGCACACCTTGTAGCAGAGCCTATCTAATGTTCTCCTAACTTTAAAAGACAACAATATGGTGATGGAAAACATTAATAAATATCATAGGGCCTGTGTAATTGAACACAATGACTTCTCTGAAACTTTTATGAAAATATTGAGGGACAATTGGAGTTTGCTAAAAACACACAGGGAATTGTTTGAATCTGTTGGGCCAACACCTTCATTTTCTTATAGGACAGGGTTTAGTCTTAAAAAAATCTTTTGAGGTAAACATGCCCTGGAATAAATATGATGGTAAGGGCACAGTTCCCTGTGGTGGTTGCAAACAGTGTTCCAATATTTTGAAAGAAGGTAGTATTAAATTAGAGAATGGCATGGGTAGTGTTGTTAGATTCTGCAGAGGTAACTGCTGTACAAAGATGTTAGTATATTTAGCTGTATGTAATGAATGCCCTGCATACTATGTGTGTAAAACTGAAAGGGCATTCAAGGACAGAATTTATGAACACTGTTACGATGTTAAAAATAAGAAAGATTCTAGTGTGTTATATAAACATTCTATTTACTGCAGTACTTTCAGTGGATATAAATTTGGAATTATTGATGTTATTAGAAATTACATTGGGGGTGGTGACTACAAAAATATGTTACTAAACAAAGAACTGGTATGGCAACTTAGGTTAAGGTCTAATGCACCACCTGGATTAAACGAATATATTTCTGTTAAACCAGTTTTGGTACAAAACGCTTCTACAGTATAATTATACTACATGTTTCATAAGTTTGCATAGTTGCACATTTGATTAAGTATTTGCAACATAATGCAAATACACATACAAAATGTTTTTTATCAGTTATGATTCATTGTTTTTTAGATCTAATATTCTGCAATATTTAAGAATATTTAGGTAACATTTTTAGTAGGTGGCTATATACATACATATATACAATTTTTGAGGTTTTAAATTTCAATATAAAATATTGTTTTATAATGACATTTTAATATTTTTGGTGATGTTGCTTTAAATAGTTAATTGTGAATGTTAATTAATTGGTGTTTGTATAAAAGACTAGTAAAATAATGATGGAGTATCTGATGAAGTCTTGTGCCTAAGACGAAAGCGCTTATGGTAGTTGCTCCTGTGTTCGTTTTTCAATAAAGTGGATTACTGATGGACTAATGGTCGTTTTCTGGTATTTGGACAGCTTTTTTCTGCATTCTTGGTTGGACTTTGTTTTTTTTCCTTAACAGTACTTTGTGTTTATGTTAAACATGTTTAACTGTTAATGAGGCACATTTTCTTATAACAGAGAAATGGAGCCTGGCCGTTACATCTCATCTTCTAAATTACATTCTTCAAAATCCACTAATAAATCAATATTTTCTTAACAGAACTCTGGAGATGATAACAAGTTTTGCAAGGTTGCTACCTAAATCATTTTTCACAATTCTTATACCACTGTTCTCTGAAAGACCTAGGTCAAATGAGATTTAGATCTTTCCCACTGTAATTTGCTTGATTTACTCTCTCTTATGAGTGATCGACCTGGTGTTGGAATGAAAAGAGAAG
Organism: Protopterus annectens; assembly: GCF_019279795.1. Classification (NCBI taxonomy): domain Eukaryota; kingdom Metazoa; phylum Chordata; order Ceratodontiformes; family Protopteridae; genus Protopterus; species Protopterus annectens. The sequence goes on from NC_056728.1 coordinate 1,160,024,157, forward strand.
TGCTGTTATCTTGGTTAATGACTCATGCCAATCATTTGATCTCAATGTTGTTTCACCCCAACCCTCAATATCTCTCCCTTTGTGGAACTCCTAAACCTTGCCTTTGTAAGCCCAGGTTTAACTCCCTTGAAGACAATCACAAGCACTTTTTACGTGGTCTCTGTCAGATCTCAACATAACTGATTTATGCTTTTTTGCTAACCTAATCATCAATTTTGATAGCTAATCTCTCTCCCTGGCTGTTACCAAACTCTTCTCGCCACTGCTGTTATATTAACTAATGCTAAAGTAACCACTATCATGTTTTCCCAGTTCAGCTGTTAGTCCCTCTATTACACTAGAAGGTATTTTTACTTTTTTAGTTTGAAGAACACCTCTGCCCTTTCCTTTTACATAAGGCTGAATGGTTACCAGTTTATACTATCACAGATACTGACCTTGCTCCCTCCTTGAAAACACACTTCTTCTTCATATCACTGTCTTCTCATGGATGTCCAGTAAGATTCAGACTGCCACTTATGTCTCATTCGTACCTCTTCTCTCCAATACTACTTCTTAAACACCAGCAGCTCACACTCTTGAAATGTATGCACATACAGTGGAAATTCCAGTTTTTTTTTAGGTAAGTCTAGAAAAGTAAATTTATAATACAATTCCATTATTTTTAATAGTGATCTATTTTTTCATTTAGTGTATTGCCAGGGCTTTCTAAAATACTATTTTTTTTTAGGTCAGAGGTTAGGATGTGTTAATTTGTTATTGTTCTCAAATTGTCATTTGTTACACAAAACTTGACTTTTTCAATCCTGTTTTAACCTTAATGACTCCAGCAAGGTGCTAGTGCTTTTGATCATTTTTGTGTGTTTATACAATGGTTTATACCATTTTATTTGGTGTAAAAAAATGCTAACAGGTCACTGGCCACACTGGATGTGTGATTGCACTCAACACTGCTTCCTCCCAAAGTCCCTACTTTCAAATATTTTGAAGTCTGGCAAGACACTTCTTTGAACTTTTTCCATCACATCACTTAAATCCACTCTAACATCAAACAACTTAGAGTCTACAGAACAACTAAACTCCTCAAATAAACCCAGAGATAAAACTGGGGAAACTCCTAGTCCCTTACATATGGCACTGTAAAGTCCCTGTGACTACTGCACAGTGCACAATTGTGAGTGGGGATGCAACTCTTTCCTGGCTGAAAAAAATGCATTTCCTACATTTTACATTTAAGAAGAGTGTTGTGGTTATCAAAAAATATTGTTGGGACAATCTCCTCTGACTTGGTTGTTTGGCCCAACCCACTCATCCATCCGTCCATTAATTAAATACAAACTAAGCTAAAATGGCCTTAAGTAAAAATACAACACAAAAAGGGATGCATAACTCATACAGTAGTTAACACATCGATGTAAGCTATTAAAATGTAGCAGAAATCTAATGAACAGCCAAATCTGACTTTATGTTAAACATGTTTAACTGTTAATGAGGCACATTTTCTTATAACAGAGAAATGGAGCTTGGCCGTTACATCTCCTCTTCTAAATTACATTCTTCAAAATCCACTAATAAATCAATATTTTCTTAACAGAACTCTGGAGATAACAAGTTTCGCAAGGTTGATACCTAAATCATTTTTTATAATTCTTATACCATTGTTCTCTGAAAGACCTGGGTCAAATGAGATCTAGATCTTTCCCACTGTAATTTGCTAGATTTACTCTCTTATCAGAGTGATCGACCTGGTGTTAGAGTGAAAATATTTAAGCTACATATACAGGATGAATGACTCATAAATCCAAGTCAAAGCAATCATGCATGCATTTCTAAATATGAAACATTTACTATAAATTATGAAAAAAAAAACAGTCTCCAAAATCAGCCAATGCTGCATCATTCTAATTTTTAGGTAAAGGCAGTTCCTTAAAATTACCTGCTACTGCTAAAACTGAAAAGTAGGTCTATTTCATTTGAGAACCTCACTCCCCCTCTCTGAAGCTGATCAACTGTTCTCCTGTCATTTACTGGGTCTACTGGACCTGCCTTAGCTTCTCCAGGCTCTATCCAACTCACATCCAGGGCCAGTGAAAAGATTGAGGACAATGTTGCATCAAAATACTTCTGCTAGGTGTGGGTATGCCTTAACTCCCCCTGTGCATGCATGCTTCTATGCACGAGAAACTTCTTAACCAAGTGGCACACTTCTTGCAGTTTGGAGCTTGCATAAATTTTCATGGTTTGACTGCAGCAAGCCAGTTTGCCTTCCTCCCCAGGGATGGGCAAAATTATATCCTGAATCACTGTCATCACCCCTGCCTTGTTCCTCCAGCATCTGTGTTGCTAGTCGAATTCAAGTCATCTGGAGCACAGTCAAGGCTTATCTGCACCATTGCTCAGGGCTGCTTGAACTTCATATGCATATATCCTTCACTGTATGAGTGAATGTACAGTGTTTATTATGGCACCATACATGCTAATCTCAGGTGCTGCCTTTTGTTACCTCAAAATGACCAGAAAGTAAACACAAACATGGTGGTGCAACAGCCTATAAAACCACATCACTAACCTATTTAATATGCTGGACCAGGAATATGCGCCATGCATATGTAAAAATATCATGCTGCAATGTGCATAAACTCCTGTTTATGTTCATTTCAATGTAAATTTTTGTTCTGAAACTGACTAAAGATAGATGAATACCCTAGACCTGGCCTCCAGCAGCATGTAGGCATTTAGTGCAATAGTCCACATTTGAGGACAGGACAGCTGATCTACGGCTACACTGTTGCTCCACTACTGTTCTTTCTTACATCATAGGAGGTTACTAGGCTAATGACCCTGGTGCCCTTACAAGCCTAGCCATGAGTTTATCCCCAAAAAAGAAACCTCAGTCAGGACCTGTTGCCCCTGTCAATGAGGGACACAGGTGGAACCTGTGGGGCAAATTTTTAGTTTCCCATCCACTCATCAAGGTTTTGCTTGAAGAGGGACACAGAGGTACTCTGACATGTATGGGAAGTCTATTCCGGAGATGGGGCAGCCTCTGGGAGACAAACCTGTCTCTCCAACAGGTTTTGTTGATGTTGCATATTAGATTTAGGCCTTTTGAGCTGGTAATGCAGGAGGAGATGCACATTAGACTTACAGATATGGAGCATTTCTAGGAGGGCAGGGTCCGATATTGCCTTGTAAGTGAGTAATCTGTAAGACACCGAGTAGAGTGATAGTTATTTGAGCTTGTCTGCATAGGACAGAGGCCATGGATTCTCTTTGTGAGAAATTTCTGTGGCTTTTCCAGTTGTTGCAGGTGTTTGGAGAGGTACATACCAAATGGGACGTTATACTCAATTATTGGCCTACTGAGGGAGGAGTACAGAGAGGTAATAAACCCTTTTGTAATGGATGCAATCCCTTTACTTATGAGATGAACCAAGTAAAAGGCTTTTCTGACCACTGCCGCTACATGATGGTTGAATGTGAGATTGCTGTCAACCTGAGTACCCAGGTATCTCACCACAGGTTGTGTGCTTAGGGGGTTGCCATTGATGTGGTAATTAGTAGGGACCATGTTTTTGCCAAATGGTGTGATAATCCTTTTTTTGTGTTTAAATTAAGGCCATAACTTTGGCACCAATCATCTGTTGCTGTGAGATCCTCTTGTAGTATGTTATCATTTGGGGAGTCAATGACAGCACCCAACTTACAGTCGTCCGCAAACTTGGTCAGCCACAGCCTTTTGTCTTTGCCTGGACCTCTGAAAAATAGATGCCAAACAGTAGGGGGTGCCAAGACAGATCCCCGGGGAACACAACTAATAGCAGCTGCCTTGCCTTCATCTCACAAGTGTCTGCTACTGCCCTCTATTTTGTATTTTTAGGATAGTTTTTTCCTTGATCTTAAAAATAAGTCAAGAATGTATTTTCTATGCTGGCACAAATTATAAGCAGTAAGCGATAACCAAGCAGTGTAATAATGCAGTGTAATATTTTTTTTCTGCACTTTAACTGTATTACATACCACAGAAATAAAAAAAAAAAAGTAGACTTTTTTATTAGATGCTTTATTTCATTAAAACGGTAAGGCACAGATAATGAGCTATACCATCATTTGTTATGTAATACTGCTGAAAAGAGAACTGAACAAAATACTACTGGTAGCACAATTTTCTTTATTAAGATGTAAAGTGCTCCATAAATTAATTCCAAAGACTCAAATTCAAAAACTTTTTGAAAAGAGAACATTCTGTTACATAATGATCATATGGAACAAATATGATAACACTTCTCGCTCACCAAATAGAAAAATGACTACACAGGATCATGTTTTCCTGAAAAATATAGCATAGATTATGAGCCTTTTCCTTTCTTGTTGAGTTACTCTTGAAAAACATAGTGACTGGTGAAAGACAACACATTGTACAATACATAAACTTCTTATACGAAACTTCTGTAGTCTAAGTGCATGGCACAGACTGTGTCAAATATACATGTCATGGGAACCCCATGAAAACTATAAGCACTTCAAAATGAAGTTTGTTAATGTAACATTATGTTACAGGTATATATATTATATACATACATGTTTGTGGTTTGCAAATCTGTGTAGAGAAACAGCCTAGTGTACATAACAAAACTACTAATGTTATTTAAAAAAATGAATGCATTGCAACCAAGGATTCAGCATACTGAAAAACTAAAAAGCATTATTCAGTAACATGTTAAAATACCACAACAGATATAGTGGCATGGGGTTAAAAAATGAATATGCTATCATATGGCTGATTAGTCTGACTTCTGAATTCCTAAGCAAGCAATTCTACACAGTGTCCAACAATCATGTAAAGGCATGAAATGAATCACACCTGATGGCAAGATAACAGCAGTCCTGGATTAATAACAGAACAGATGAGCCTAGTCAGGCCAACAGTGAATCAAAAAAAGAAGAAAAGCAAGACTGACCTATACAGTTGGCCTTGGACCATTGATCAAGTTTATATGTTTTCAATAACAAATACATCTCTTCCTTTTAAGGAACAGTTATAGCAACTAAGACCCTGTCAAGGGCACTGGCACTGTGTCTGTGCTAAGAAAGCTACTGCAGTAAGAAATGTAACAAAAGGCAGAGAGTCATGTCTTATGGCAAGAAATGCAAAATGTTAGAACTAGTATACACCTTCAGCTTTAAAACATTAGATAAATAACTTAAGCTGTCAATGCACAGAAGAGCAGAGATTCAAAACCAGACTTCTGCAGCTTATCACCCTTAACCAATGCATTACACCACCTTGTGCAATGTACATGAGATAATCAACAAATAGTCTGGAAACATACATTTCTGTGCAACAAAAAGGGTTTGTTTGTGTCTTTCGGCTTTTCCCGGTTAGGAGTCGCCACAGCGGAACTCCGGTCCGCTAATGACTGGCAGTAGATTTTTACATGCTGAGTTGCCAGTCCTGACACACAAGCTTTAACTAAGGTACACCCATTCATGCATGTCTACACACAGATGTTCTAGCTGAGAATCGAACAGGACAATGTCTTACTGTGAGGTGACCACGCTACTGCAGCACCATCACCGCAGGGTGACAAAACAATATACTGCATCAGGAGATAACATTCAGAACGGTTTCCAGAATAAAATTCCAAAATTCTCTTCAAGGCAAATGCCAAACTAGGTATCTTTGGAAAATCAGATCTAGCATCTCTGTTAACTTTTATGTCCAGAGTAATGGACAAAGCGAAAGATAATTAGAAGACAGCCACAAATTAAGCACACTTTAAATGCTGGTTCTATTAACTTAGAACCTCTGAAAATAATTTACAGTTTTAGGAGAGATGGAGTAATAGTCTGAGAACAAATTAGGGACATCCCTCCAAAACATTGACAGTACAGAGGTATGAAGACTAGGGATACAATTTTGGAAGATAAAAGGTGGAGGCTAACATAATAACCAACTGTCTGAGAAACCTGAAGAAAGACTTGCAACCCTTAATCACATTCACATGGAGTGCATTGGTATGTATAGCAAAATGAAGTTGCTTCATTTTTATATGGTCTTAACTACACAGATGAATCGAAATTCATTTTCTGATACTCACTTATCTTATTAAGGGTTAGGGGGGAGACTACATGCATAAGGTAGAGGAGAAATCCTGAATAGATCACCAATATGGAATGTGGTAGCAGATCAGAACACCCAGTGAAAACCAAACAGATTGGGGAGGATGTGCAGACCCCATCAAAATACAGTGAACAACATTTTCAAAATTCTGCACATAAAAATATCTCATCTTCATGTACATGGTTTAATAAAATGGCATGACATGCGGTTTTATACACCACTTATCACTAGAGACTATAGTTTACTAATGTAAGAATTACAAATTTCTTGCTAAAGACAGCTATGAAAAATGTGATGCAGTTGGTTATGTTTTGGCTCTATGTATCTTTAAATAATTTTGTACAATTTTTGTTTTAAAATTAATAAAGTTGTTAAAAAAATAAAAATAAAATGTGATGTAGTCTATGAACTCTACAGCTTCAAGAAATGAACTTTAGTCAGTGATACTTGAGCATGAAAGAAACTGCAAGGCTAATATGCATTTTATAAACAACAATCTCATGCATTTGGGTTATGATGAAGATTAGGAAGTATAGAATAAGGTCACCACAGAGAAGAAAATTAATAATTCAAATGAGAAAAAATGTCATGAAAACAATCACAGCATAAAATGCAAAAAGAATCAACCATACATTAATGAGCCTATAACTGCTTTATCATGTTCAATGCTGCTGGGGAACAAGATTAGCTCAAACAACAACTGGTGTGAGGAGAACATTTCCTGGACAGTATGGCAGTCCATCATAGGACAGACAAACACATAACACGCATACCCATAGGCAATTAAGAGGATCACCAAATCAACCTGTTCTTCCTGTGTCGAAGGAAAATGGAGAACCTGGTGAAACTCCACATGGACATAGACAAAACATGCATATTCCACACAAAAGGAACATCAGCCAGGAATCAAACCAGAGAATCAATAACTATACAGCAACAATGCTAACCACTGCACCACTGCACTGTCCTCCAAATAATCATGACCTGCTATAATCTAAGTAGCTAAAATAAATACAACAGATATTAGTTACAAGAGAGGTCATATAAAAAAAATTGGTAATACAATTTCTGGGACCCCATATTAAACAAATGGTCTCACATGTAGCAAATTTTGTTTTAATAGCAACAAGGTAATGGGCCTTTTTTGTTAATTTCCTACCCTCAGCTTGCCAGCCATCAGACTCCTTGGACTAGACCAATATTGTCCTCCTTGGCAAGAAGAGGTTGTGACCTACTGTAATTACCATCCTCTGTTGGCCACCATCAGTGTACCTGAATAGGCTGGCTCCCTTTCTCACAGGATGACTGAGCTAATACTGGCCACTCACCTTGACCCTCGAAAGCCAACTCTTTCAGCATGTGGATTAGAGTCTGGGCTTTATCCCTCTGAGCCAGAGAGCTGGCTAACCAACATCTGCTTTACAGTGACATTATAGTTGATCTAATTGCCAAGATATCTATTCTATGTAAAAATCCTTCTACGTAATGTGAAGTATGATGCAAAAGCCATTCCAGAGGACCATAAGTAGTCATTTCTACTGCTTCAAACAAACTGCAAACTACAAAACTGGTTAGAAGACTCATTTCACTTTTTGTGTAACTGACAGATATAACAGATATTTTCTCAACTGTATCAGCTGATGTACAAAGACCACCCTTCTTGTTGGGCCTTATGACTGGATTTATCCTATCCATCAGCATTTAGCAATTTTTTGGAGGCTCCTATGCTTGGGGATGGGCATGTGCCAGGAACAACAGGTCATAATATCAAATAGAAAAAAAAGAGGCCCCGTGAGGCAGGGGGATACACCACCCATCTAAAGGGCTTGGAAGGACTGGGGGTACTGGGGGAGGTGAAATCAATAAAAAGCAAATTCTTCTCTCTGCGCCTGATGAACACCACCACACAGGGCTCTAAATACATGATCACTGCAAGAAAGAAGACTGGTTGAATGAGGCCCATGCCTTGCTATAATGCTAGAGGTAAGGCCTGTGCTGGGCAGTTGCTAGCATCCAACCAAAGTTCTTATGGGTAAAGACCTGCACCCATTACTCTAGCTCATATCAAGAGCTGAACAACTACAGGGCATTTTACACTTGCATCTTAGAGTGACATCCCACCACAGTTTCGTCCTGTGACTCATCCAGTCTAATTGGGCTTTGGTAGAGGCTCTACAAGAAGGATCCTCACCCCCAAACTGTGACCAGATAACTCATATTGGCAACTCTTTCCAATCAGGCTGGAAAAAACACAGAAGCAAGCTGATCAGGCAAGAGAAAAGTGGGGTGAGAACCCCAGGAAGCATCCCCAAGGAGGAGAACCATAAGTGTACTTCTGTCAAGCTTATGCCTCCCCTCCCAACATACACACCTAGGGAGAACATCTACCAGCCACAGATGATCCCTTTCTCTGGAGATTCCCAGCAAATCACAGAAAGTGCAAACCTATCTCTAGGAGTTACAGGCCCTAGCCAACCCTCCAAAAACTAATGTGAAACTCCAACCTACCCGCTTGGCACACATCCTGGCTGATCCATTGGGGAACCTCCTCCTGCCATTCTTTTCAAATTCAGAACTATATCTAGACAAAACCCAAAGGTGATTCAAATGCAGGAACTTTTTTTTTTTTGTAGTAGCAACAGAAAAAACTGAAATCCAAATTGCATGAGTGGCAAACAAAAAAAGAACTGGTAAGTACAGACAGTGCATGCTGAATGTGTGAGATTATGGTGGACATCAATATGGGTGTACATCTGTCACCAAACATAAGAACTTCAGGGAAAAGATGCTGAATGCAGACTTGATCATACATCCCATCAAGGAGGACCCTTAATGTTAGACTGATTTATTTTCTGTAGTCTTTTGTTGTTATATACATGTAGAATTATTTATAAATGTAATCAATTTAAAGTTAATTTTGGGGAAAAAAACTTCCACAACTTAGTGAGGGGGCCCTAAACTACAGAAAGGAAGGAACACTTGTGAATGGTGACTGGGTCTAAAGATAGAGCTTTGTGCACAGAAAATACTGGATGACAGCGATGCTCTAAAGTAGTCTTCTGATTAGACTGATATGACCTGGGACAACTACTGTTAAGTTACTAGGAGTGGGAGAGGCCCATGTTCTGTTAAGTGACATGCTCCTTTCTGTGAGTGGGCAGACTCCTGCACATACCACATGAAGGCTACTGCATGAACAAGATCCATACACTGCATGCCTTGCAGTTATTTTTCAAGTAGGTGCCAGCAGTGTAGTGGGCCAAAGTGTCATCACACAAGATGCTTAAGCCAAAGTGAGGTGTTCAATCTCACTCTCCCCCACATGATCCTTCAAGTGCCTGAGCCACTAATGTATCTTGGGTCATAATCAGGCTTTATAATTGATCACGGGTCACAGTAAGGGCTTTATAATCAATCTTAGCTCACAGTCGGGGCTTTATCTATCCACATTACACAGCCACTGAATTGACTGACACTGACAGTTGTGTCACTTCAAGATTTCCACAATAAAAACAAATGTTCACCTATCATATCTCAGCAGATGAATACCCATCCACAGGAACTTGACATAATACCACTAGCCCTAGAAATAATCCCTAAACTATCTCTTTATATGTATGTTATTCATATAGCTGGCACCAGTGGTGTTGGGAAGGGAGAGGGCAAAAGCAAATATATGCTCAGTGTACCATATTTTCTGAAACAACTGAACACTAAAGTGGCAATGCATATAACTTGTCAGAGGTTGTGCAATCCTTTTCTGAATGTCACAAGAGTTTAGAGTGGACACGGTGGTGGTGCTGCGGTAGCGTTGTCAACTCACAGTAAGGCGCTGTCCGGTTCGATCCTCAGCTAGAGCGTCTTCTGCGTGGAGACATGTGTGAATGGGCGTACCTTTATTGAAGGTTGTGCGTCAGGCCTTGCAAGCTGGTACGTAAAAATCAACTGCCAATCATTAGCGGATCGGAGTTCCGCTGTGGCGACCCCTAACCAGGAAAAGCCGAAAGACACAAACAAACAAACAAGAGTTTAGAGTGAGTACAAGTGAGAGACAACCTGCAATACAAAAACATTTCATCTATACTCCCACAAACAACCAGAAAGATTTCTACAGGCACCACCAGTTATGGAATATGTAAAATATCTGGTACAGAACAAGACATTAAACACTGAAATTTGAAGCAGGGGCTTCTTTTGGTTCTTTGTATTCAAACATAATGACTTAAGAGGTCTATCCAGCAGACCTACGCTAGATGGCATGACATCTTGAAAAAAATCACCCACCTGATGATGCTGTCCTCCTACCTGTACATAAACAACCAGCTTCTTACTGCAATGCACCTGGTCACTCTAGTGGTAAAGGCACACACGGCATTTACCGATAGTATAGACAGTGCAGAACACTATCTAAAACCAGCAACATTCTTTGCCCCAACAACAACGACACTCTAATGGGCCAACTCAAACAATGTAATATACAATGTTAAAATGTGTCCCACCTACTATATTCTGACTCTGTGTGCTCTTTAGTAGTTCTCACTTGCTTTGTATTTTCATTCATTAAAGTTCTACTGTGCTATTTTACTGGCCCTTGTAAGTATAAAATCTAATTTTATGCAATCCATAGTATGCCACACCACTGACACACTCAAAGATTAGAAGTTATCAGAAATGGATTGGGTTCAGTTTTGGCTTAGAAATTGAATCTGAGCAAAGAAAAAAGTCTCATATGAAAATACAGAGAAAGGCTTTCTTGGCTAGTCCAAAGCGATTCACAGGTTTCTAATTACGTAGACTTAGAAATGCAATCACACTCAGAGCCTCATACAGAAATACATTGGAAAGTAGTGATGCTAAATAAACTAATGTAGAGCTGAAACAGTTTTATACATATAGCATTTGTAACTGAACGACTTCTAAGAAGAAAATTTAGTTAATAATCTGAATCACAATTTTAAAAAGCTGTGGTGGTACAGCGGTAGCGTTGTTGCCTCACAGCAAGAGGTTCTCCCATTCGATTCTCGGCTGGAGTGCCTTCTGTGTGGAGTCTGCATGTCCTGCCGCGGTCGAGTGGCCTCCAAAAGACATGCGTGAATGGGTGTGCCTTCGCTGAAGGTTGGGCGTCAGGCTGGCAACTTGGCACCATAAAAAAATCTACTGCCAATCATTAGCGGACCGGAGTTCCGCTGTGGCGACCCCTAACCTAAAAGCCGAAAAGACAAACAAATCTGAATCACAATTTTAAGTGTCAAAGTTTCACACAAAACCCCTTACAATACACTTAAAACGTAGTATTTGCATGAGCATGTCAGAATGCTGCATCAAAAAGCTTTGCTTCCTAGGTTTGGTCTCAGCTGTGGTGTTGCTATATTAAGTCTACATCTCTACTCTCTGTTTTGCTGGATGCTCCAGTTTCCTCCCACACACAAAATGACCATCATTGAAACAAACTTCACAGTGCGTGCGTGTAACTGTGGATGTCTGTGTGTATGAGTGGCATGTATGTGTATGTGCACGTATATCTTGAGATGGGCCAATTCATTCAATTTACAACTGTTTGTTTGACTTGTGCCCAATCTAACTCACCTGTGACCCTGTACTGGATCAACTCAGTAATAACAGAATGAATAAATGAATGACTGAACAAATGGACTGTCAAAAATATCAGTATGAAAAATTAAACAAGAACTTGTTAAAAGATCTTAATCTACAAGCAACTCGGTGGGACAAAATATTAAATCCTGAGTGTGACCCAAACCACCCAAGACTGAACTGTACAATGGAGGACATAACCAGTGAGGGTGGTAGTTGGTGGCTGATGCTAGCTCATCATAGGTGTGGGGATGGAGGTGGAAATTCAGACTGGTTTCCTGCATGGCTGGCACCTAGGGGGAGAAGGTGTACTAGAATGAAGTAGGAAGGGCTAAAATGTCCAATCCCATCAAGATGTGTCCCTAAACAGCAGCTGTACTTCAGCTCATAAAGAACAAGCTACCAACATGAGGATGCACACACAGGCATATTAGGTTACTGTGGATGGGGCAGTATACTAGGGATCAACAGAAACAATCCTTAATGCAGCTAACAAAGAAGGAAAATGTATATCACGAAAAAAAACACCAAATGAAAACTCAACTGCACATAAAAAACATAAAAAGAAAGGAATAAACGCGCTGTAATCAACAGAAAAAACTTTAATAAAAATCACAAAAAAAATCTAACGGTAAGTGCTTTCACAGAGAAAACTCTGCTTCATCAGACCACAAAATAACTCAAATGAAAATCCTTTTAATACTATAATTAAAACATAATAATCCAGGAGAATGCAACAATAAAAATCACATGATCATTATAATCACATGAATTCTGATCATATGATTTTTATTGCTGCATTCTCCTGGATTATGTTTGAATTTTAGTATTAAAAGGATGTTCATTTGAGTTATTTTATGGTCTGATGAAGTAGAGTTTCCTCTACGAAAGTGCTTACCATTGTTTTATTTTTTACGTGATTTTTATCAAAGTTTTTCTGCTGATTACAGTATGTTTACTCTTTTATTTTCACAGAAGAAAAATGCACTTAAGAGAAAAAAAACTCCCAACACTGCAGTCCGTAACAGTACAGAATATAGGCCTTAAATTCCATTCAGTACTAGTCTCATGGTTTGGTAAACTACAACTCAAGGCTAAAGTGGCCATTTTAAAGAAATGATTCAATAATTTTGCAAATACAAAACAAATACGACAGCAAGCCATTTCTCCACTACCCATAATTAATGATACACATTTTTAATATTTCACTGTAGTTCACTCTTCATTTAAAAACTGTTTTATTACATGAAAACCAGCCTTAAAATAGATATATTAGGATACTGCAAAATAACCAAGTAAGTAAACATTTTCATAGCATTTTGAAAAAGAACATTTCACTTAGACATTCCCACTAGTGTCAGCAAGTACTTTCATTAAGCATACAATGTCATTCTATGGGACAAACTCATTCATCTGTGTTCTTTTTGGGTGGATGACCAAGTCCACTCTCCTACAAGCATCTAATAGGGTACCAGGTTGAAAAATTACTTGGATTTCCAAGGAAGATAGCACAATGCCAGTATTTTGCATCTGAAACCAGATCATTTGTCCTAAAAAACTAAAATCACTGGATGTAGGAAAAAAATGGAGATATCAGTGACCCAGGACTGCTGTTGCTCTTGCATACAATATAATTTTGACACAAATTACAAAGATTCAGCTCCATTCACTGTAAACTGTGCAGAAATGTGGTTAAACATGGCCAACTCCAGTTCCTTCTCCTCCTTCCAAGCCTTCAGTAGATTGGGAAGAAGAAGGACGTGAGCACCTAGAACGTGGCTGGCCATTGATACCCAAAGGGGTTCCCATGCGGTGACTCACTTGAGAAGCATTGTCATCCGACTCCCAGCGCTCGAGCTCCTCACGTACCAGGCGCTCCATCTGTTCTCTGTGAATTTCGCTGTCCCGTCCAAGTCTCTCATCCTGTATTAGGACCAAAAATACATTAAAGAAACAGGGGAATAATCCATATTAAAAATGATTGTTTTAACTTTAAATTTTCTAAACCAAACTGTATCAAACCAAAGTAGGGGCAGCTTGCTTAATAAATAGACAACCTAAACATCGGTTTGGCACAATGGTTAAGGTATTTGGCTCATAAACACAAGGCACAGGGTTTGATTCTAACTTTGGGTTATTGCCTAGGCTTAAAAATGGCCCTTCAGGGCAGTTAGCCTAGTCACCTATGAACCTATGCATAAAATGAAATAATCAAAACATACAATAAAACATTGCTACAACTATGATGCAGAGTAGCCTGACCAAAGCAACTCCAAATAAACTTCACCTTATTAACCTATGTAAGCTGATTTTACTATTTGTACACACTTGCAGTTTAAATACCTCCATTAAGCAACAGCTGTACCTGTGCAGTTCATTATTTTCTTACCGATATCCAGCTTCAAGTTCAAACTCCCAGCAGTCTTTGCTTTAGTCACCTTTTTATCTGCTGACTTACCATTAGATCCATTCCTTTTAATCATCACAAACATGTTTGCTCCCAAAACTGTCCTGTCCAGTGCAATCTTAGCATTATCTTACAAGAATGAACATGTTCATCTCAGTCTTTTCCATTTTCTCACCCAACTTCAGTGCAAGTTAAATACTGTCAGCACAGTCTCTGATATGGGCATGGGTATGTGTTTGATGGAATTAGTTTCTTATTAGTCACCTTAGACTGATCATTTCAAGTTTATTACACTCACAATCTGGTCAAAACAGGAATTCCAAGATGGGTGCACAGTGGTCAACAGCTTAATTTCAACTGTCCCGGTGTGAAAATAAACTGAGATAAAGGACTGCCAGTGAAACTGTTATTTGGGTAAAATTCAGTTACTGGCTAGTATGTACACTGTCTGAATGGCAGCAAAGAAGAAATTTAGAGAACTTGAAAGAAAACCAATCCGAAAAGGTGAAGAGAGAACACAGTCTGAGAAAAATCCTGCAGCTGTTCAGCAAAAAGCAGTTTTAAGGTTCAAGAGATGTTTCCAGTAATTTAGGGGAAAAAAATAAATCAAACGTATCCAGAAATGGTTAAAATAAATGAAATACTGAAGGAATATAATAGCTCAAACAGAAAAGGAAGGCAAAATAGAAGAAGCTTTAACTAGCTATTCAGATGAACTGATAAAAACTGCAAAAAAAAAAAAAAAATCAAAGGTTGGAATGAAGGAAAGGCTGGCTGAGTATGAGGCTTCTTAAAAATAGCCGTTTCAGAAAATAGTAGAGATAGATGACAGAGTGCACACAGAAAAACAGAGACTGTATGCTGTACCAGAGAAACAGACTTTTAATTTTATGAAAGCACAAATAAGCAACTGGACTGTGGTCCATAACAGGATTTGGTAACTGAAAGGGCACATCATGTTCCAAACCTGGCCATGAGAAAGCAGCCAAAACCAACATTAATAAGTATGCAATCACACCAACAAAAAGAATTGGTCAAAACTGTGGCAGAAGGGAAAATATTAAAAATTAGAGAGAGTGTTGTGAAAATGATTATTCATTGTACAGAAGGCAGAAGAGAAGCAAATTTATACCAGCAATCAAGGAATTCGACAGGTGGGTGTAAGCTTCAAGGTGATGTATCAAGCTGTCTTCAGATTACTTACTCTTGAAGGATCAAAGACATTTTTCAATGCAGAACAGGTTAAGGAGGAAATGAAAAACATTTGTCCAGCAAAAAGTGAGACAGCAACCTAAAGGTGACTTTGCTTCCCATTCTTCTGACGATAAATAGTATAAAGAGACTTTGCTAGTGAAGCATTTCCAATGTTCTAAAGGAAAATACATAACAGACATTAAAAACATCACAGGAATTAGCAAGAAGAATTACTACTAATCTGGACTTGAATCAGAGTCTAGTGTTCGGAGATGGAGATGATCAGGAAGAAGTCCAACAGCAATGAAATTAGTGAATAAATGTGTGATTATAAAGCAACAATCATCTTTGTAAAATATGGCTTTGTAAATAAAAGTGGCCAAGAAAAAAATGGATTTTGGTTGACTTTGCTAAATTTGTAGTTGGACTGTTACGCATAAACCCCACATTATGTCTTTTAATGTTTAAGAAGGCCACTAAAGGGAAAGAATAGAATTAACTGCAAGTAAAACAAATTTTGTTCTTATTAGTATTTGTATAAAACACAATGATATAAACTGCATGCTATGTCGTAAAGCAGTTTGTATGCAGAGATATTTTATATATAGGTTTTACAGTAAAGCACAAGGAAAAAGGCTCAACAGAAGCAAGTTTACGTTAATAAAATGGTCTGATCTTGAGCTTCTGGTGTGGGGTGTAAAAGTGTACTGATTATATTATATGCAGAACTAAGATGACCATTTACCCTGTTTTTTTACAAGCATGGATGTCTAGATTAATGTTCTTGGGCTTAAGCTATAAACACTTTTTTTGTAAGCAAATCGGCTAGAAAAATAAGACGAAATGAAGAAAGCTGCATTAAATGCTAAGCTTCTTGAATCTTCTGAATGAAATTTACAAATATTCCTTCATTCATCTGCAGAGTTTAGTGTTTTTTTCTCATTACTGACTACTTTTGCATGGAGACAAATTGCCTGCTTGTGGAAACAATTAGTCTTGAGAGTTCAGAGCATGCTTTACTGAGGAAAATGCAAAATTTAAAGGTACAAAGACCAGCAGTTCAGTGAAAAATAAAGTTTGAAATAATGGGAATTGAATAAGAGCTAGTAGCCTCCCCAGCAGCCATAATACTTTAATGCATTAAATAGAACTGGGCATAATTTAATTTTACTTAAACAGAGTTAGTGTACTTTTTCTTAAGGCTAAAAGCTAATGTTTTCGGAAAGCATAAAAGCTGTTTTTTTCATATATGAGAGGGGAACTTAAGTAAGAAAAACAGACCAGCAGTCTGTGTTAAGTGGGAACACAGGCTACAGCATGTGCTACCTTAATTTTAGATAAGTTTAGGCCTATGGGTGCAGCTGTCAATTTGGGACAATTGTTCCTATCTAGAGGGTTACACTTCAATTACTGAACATGTACATAGGGTTGTATGCTTATTCTAAATTAATAGGGGGTGGGGTTGTTCTGAAAATCTATTTAGTTTTTGTTTCAGGGTTTTCATTAAAGCAAAATGCCTTGGGAAATGATGTGACATAGGTACAAATGGAGATGAGAAGAACCAACTGTATAAAAAGATCACCCTTCTAAACATTAGTGTATGCATGCAAGACAAAATTTGGAAAAACTCAAAAATACGTCATGTATAAGAGGGAACAATAGCTTTTTATCATAATGGTCACTCTAGCCATAATACCTTGGAATGTAAATGGCCTTAAAGGTACAGTCAAAAAAGTTTTGAATTATATTAAGAAATGCAGAGTACAAATAACAATGCTGAAGGAGTTACATTTGGAAAGAAATGAGCATGTGAATTTGATAAAGAAAGGATTTCAGTATGAATATTCAGCAGAAAATCAAGGGAAAAGGAAAATGGGAGTAATAATGTGTTAGAAGAGGGGAAAAAGACAATAACTGTAGACTTGTGGTAGTAAGGGATTATTGGCAAGGGAGGAGGATGTATTTACATTCCACCAAAAATTGTTGTTACAGCCCTTAAGAAAATCAGCTTGAAGGGAGTATTACTTATAAGTTGGGACTGGAACTTTGACATGCACATGCAATAGTAATGGTGCATCAGGGGGAACCTTGTAGGGACATATAACAAAAGAGGGTAGATTTCTAAAGACATTTGTGAAACTATTTAATGTGGAATATGTGACTTCAGTAGTATTATTCCCCAAGGTTCAAAACTGGGCTAGACTGGAGAGACGCTATATTTCGCAGGAACATGTGCAATTATTTAAAAGTTTTGACATGTCCAACAACAATTTCAGATCATGCACCAATAAAATCCAAGATAATAATGCAATGTAATGAAGTAAAAATGAGACACAGTGCTTTCCCATCTACCTGTTAAAATGGAGGAATTTAAGGAATGGGTAGTTGAAATTATTCAAGAGTTATTATTGAAGACAGAAATTTCTGTAGAAGGAATGGCTAGTCTATTGAGTGGGATAAAATGAAAGAGTTTAAAAATAGGGTAGAAATAAATGAGAAAGATGTGGTTATGAAGCAACAGAAATTATTTAGAGGAGCTGACAAAGGTTAAAGTACTGCAGAATAATGGGTGTCCTCTTCACCTTTATTTGCATTATATTCAGAGCCACTGGCAATGAAAAAATAAGAGATTCACAAATTCATGGATAAAATTGGTATGGTAATCAAGGAAAGTTGGTTTTATTTGTAAATATTATTTTGTACTTGATAAATCTAGAAAAGGAGATCTTAGTGTTGTGCAACACTTAGAGAGAGTTTCAAGTCTCTTCAGGATATAAAATTAGTATAGATAAAACCCAGACTACAGTCATACATGATGTTCCGACCCATGACTTGGTTCAGCAATACCCATATTTATAGGAATGTGATAAGATGAAGTATTTAAGAGTATGGATTAAAAATTATTTTGCTACGGCAGCTAAGGATATGTGGAAAGAGACTAAACAAAGATAATACAAAAAATGATAAACTGAAAGCTCTTTTTACAGATGTAGATGGTAAGATACAAGTAGTGAAAATGTTTTTAGTCCCTTTAATTTCACATACAGGTCAGGTACATTTTGGCAACCAGAGAAAACATTGTGGACAATAATTAGAGTTGAAAAAAATTATCTGGGAGGGGAAGAGGACAAGAGCTATTTGGAATAAACTGATAAGCCTAGTAGAATAATAGAACAAAATAGTTTAGGATTATCTGATTTGAAGGGCTACTGTAAAGCTACACAGTTAAGGCTCATATACATAACAGAAGCAGTAGATTATAATTCAAAGTGGAAAAGGATGATGGATAAGTGTGGTACGAAATAAAGAGAGAGTAGGATTTTGGATGCAGACCATTAAGGTGAATAATAACCACCATACAGAATAGTATATTCATAAAGTTGTAGAAAGTATTCTAAGAAGTAAGCTAACACGTGAATGGAAACAGGAGATTTTGCCAACGGGCTGGAATTTACTGAAGAAAACTGGCAAAGGGACCAACGTATTGGGAGCACATAACTAGAGAGGGAAAAGTAATACAGTGGGATGAGGCCAAGAAGTTTGGACTGCAGGATAAAGACTGATTTTCCTATCAGGGATTGACATCAGAGTACAGGCAAAGAGAATGAAATAGGGTAGTTCTCAGTAAAAGACCTGCTTTGGTAGAGCTTTTAGTCAAATATACAACATAAGCTGTTGTTAAAAAGGAGATAATTAGTAGGACATGTAAAATATTGCATTATAAGTAGGAATCAGTCAGAGGAGGTTTGAAAAGATTGGGAAGAGAGAGGGAAAACAATTTACAAAGATTGCAGGACATATATATGGCTATGAAATGAGCAACAAGTCCAGAAAGCTTAGGATTCTTGCTTGGAAGTGTTTGCATGGGTATTTTATTCCCCAACCAGATGTCAAAGAATTTATACTCTGGTAGACAGCAAATACTGGAGGTGGGATGGGGAACATAGTTTTTAGTAGCACACTGGTTTGGTAGATTTAGAAAATTCCCTGTAGTCTGTCAGAAATATTAGGGACACAAGTGGCTATAACAAAGGAAATTATTCATTTGAGCTGGGACACAATATCTGAACTGCCTAGACATATTAAGGCTTTATTAAGTTTAATTCTGTTGGCTGTCAAAAAGCAATTACTAGAAAATGGAAATGACAATCCAAACCAACAGTATTCTAAGTAAAAGAGATAAAAGAACTGGAAGAAGGATCTTTAAAAAGGGAAGGAGCAAATTACCCAGAAATAAATGCAAAATGTTGTCTAACTGTCAACAGTTTACTGCATATTATGTAGGAAAAACAAATTGCAGACTTAAAGATAGAATTTTTAAGCATCTATCAGACTTAAGGATAAGAAAAGAACACAATGCACTGTACAAGCATATATAATTGCATAGTGATCATGTTATTTGCCTTTATGGTTGTATGTGTTGTAAATAGAAGTCAAAGAATGGATGACTTGTATAATGAAACAGAATACAAAGAGATGCAATGGATTCTTAGACTGGGAGCTGACAAAGCCCCGGGATTAAAAGATGTCCATTTAAAACCAGCTCTAGCAAAAAGGAAGGTAAACTATTGATTTTCATTGGCTGTGTTGTATTATATTAGATACTATGTTTTTATTAGTGTTTTATCATCTGATGAAGGGATTTACCCGAAAGCGCTTATGATACTGCTTTGATTGTTTTAATAAAGTGAAGTTGCTTCATATACAGCATGGTAGTACTTACCTTGCTTTTGGATTTACTATTTGGATTTTTTGGCAGTACTTTCAGTAGAAGGGGACCTTTACTTTTTGTTCTTTTTAGGATTTAAGACCAATTTATTGGTATCAGACCATGATGTCAGGTTCTGAACCTCCTCTCTATATGCAACTTCATCATTGATTGATATCAACCCAATGACAGTTATCATCCACAAATTTAAAAATAATGTTTGATTCACGAATAGGTTTACAATCACTGGTGAAGACAGCATACAGCCCTGGGGGCACACCTGTACTCAAAGTAAGAATAGAAGACATGTGCTTACCCAACCTGAGAAACTGAGGTTGACTGGTGAGAAAATCCAATAACCAATGCACGTGGTACAGTGCACAAAATGTCAATATGCATTTTTGCCTCATTGGTGAATATTTTTTCAACCTCTGATTCGAAGGATAATAGCTTTGCCTATGATCACGCCATTAAGAGTAAAATGTAAACTTTAATCTCAGTGAAAATGATGTACAGAAAGCATGAAGTGTGCTCACAGACTTTAATGGCTGTATCACTACACGTGCAGAATCTCATCGATTAAAATCTACAGACACACTTCATGTTACCCCTGCAGTGATATCGACAAGGGATACACTACATTCTGGCACTTAATTCACTAGATGCTGTGATGCATCTATGTGATGACCTACTGATGGGACAATTACACTAAGTGATGATGGCACTCGGAAGGATCATCTTAATTTCTTGTCATATTTATTGTAATAAAACTAAATTTATGATTAAATTGATATAAACATTTTTGAAGATAGCATCATATTATACTTTTCCCAAGTGTACAACAAATAGAGGTAATCACCGTGGGATTAATGGCATGCACACAATCTGAAATAATCGCACAAGAATTGCATTTCAGGTGAATGGCAATATCATTGCGCCATACATCTGACCGGTTTAAAAAAATTCTGACACTATTTCTGGATCAATGAATACATTTTGGTATTGTTTAGAAAATACTGCACATCTTCTATGGATACTAATGAATTGTACAGAACTTCATCTTAAGGAAGCAGTGCAACTGTTCCACAAATAAAAAAATGGCCAATAGTAGAATGCTTCTGAAAACAGGAAGTCAGTATGTTTGGAATTCCAGAACTTCTAGGCCTGTGAATAATATAAATTGATGATAAATGATAAATGAAATATTAACTTGATGACAATAGGCAATATTTGATCAGCCTTCTCAGATTCAGCAAAGAAAATGTTCTTTTGTCCTTAGTCTGATGCTTATTAATAAAAGTCGGAACAAGAATTAAGCTTTCCCTATTATCTTCTCAGTAATTTGTTCAGAAATGTTCAGCTTAAGTTGCAATTTATTTATGACTTTTGGCATGGAAAAAAGTTAAGAAATGGCCTTAATGTTAAACTACACTTTTTAGCAATAGTGAGACATACAGGAGTTACTTCTAGGAATACTTGTCATTCCATGCTACTGACGGAGCCAGAAATAAAGGCATTCTAAACCTTCTGTTTGTATACCGAGGGTGAGGCCATTGGAGGAGGGTATGAAAAGCCGTTTACTCTTGGTAAACCTAAAATCTGCTGCTCAGAAAAAGGGAAGCTTTTCTAGGTCACAAAGCGGGAGACCTCCGCAGTGCCACAGATTATCATGCTTTCTTTCACAAAATGCAGCACATGTAGCCTTACAAGATTAATGGTTCTGAACTTCAACAGGTGAGTTGAGTGTATGCTTAAGTGATGATTTACCTATATTAGGTAATGAAACTGCTTAGTTTACAAGCATGCTGAAAGAAATAAACAAGATGGCAATAAGCACAGAAACAAATGTACTGATTAAATTCTTAAAAAAAGTGAATTGAATAGCTAATGTTGACACTGGGATATTTCTGGAAGGATGCAGAGCTTAGAAACTGAAGAAGCACATGAGAATAAGCCAAAAGAGGAATAGAACTTGCAGTGATAGACAATATGCGTGCTTCATTTTATCCTGAAAGGATCCAGCTTTCTAGTTTTCTTTGCGCCTACATAGAGGACTCTGATTACGCCTCTTCTTCCTTAGAGGTTGATACTACTCAATTCAGCAATTTCAGTGAGATTTCTAAGACCAGCACCTCTCTTCCTCTTTATTACTTGTATAGCTCAAATTTAAAGCTATGCTGTAAACCTTCTCCTTAACATGCTTTGCAAGTGAATTTGTGGCCACATTCCTCAGTATGTCCGATAAATGCTATATTATTTTATCCTTGAATTTCCTATTGCACTTCCCCACATTTGGGTTTATACAAGTAATGAGAAAGAGAGGTGGTGATCTTAGAAATCTCACTGGCATTGCTGAACTGAATTGGATTTTGCGGCTTAATGCCGATAACGCAACAGGTTTGAACTTTGCTACTAGTATTAAGCCTATTTTAAAATATAAACAAATGAAGTTATGAAATGATTGTACTATTATTATATTTGATTTAGTTTCATGTATCTTTTCATGTAATTTTAGTATTTTATAAGGTGCTACTTCCTTAAATTGATTTAAATTAACTTTGCTGCTATTTTTTCATTGGTGGCATTTACCATGTGATTAGTTTAAATGACATTGTGTTTTAACATTGCATTCACATTGAAAGCTTTGTGTGTGTAATTAAATAAACTTTTTAGCACTTTACTAGTGTTCAGCTCCAGCATTTTTTATATGTTTTTGGATATTTTCACTGCCATTCGAGCTCATTTACATGGTTCTTTCGATCATTTTGTGTTTTTCATACCTTTATGTAACTGCTATACAGTGAAACAGAACCCTTGGGAAATGACTCCATGGTACCCTCTGTTACCCACATCCTCCCACACCAACACCAGAACTCCCCTGAAAACCCCATCCTGCCACCACCAAACATATACACCCCATGTGGATACAGTAATTTCTTTTTTATCTTTTTTTTTCTTATATATACACTTCTTTCTCTTCAGCTTAATCCTTTATTTGAAAACATTCTACCTGAGCAACACTGTGCTGTAATAACTGAGGGAGAAATAATTACATTTTGTCAGAGGCCAGGTTCTGAATGTTCTGCAGTGAAGTTTAGAGCTCTTTTCCAACCTTTTAATCCACTGATGGACTGAAGGAAAATTATGAGTAAGGAAAGAAATGTAGTCTTATTGTTTTCTTTCAAAGAACAAATACGTTGTCTATAAGGCTTAATGCTCAAAGTTGAAGAAAACATGCTAGTTCTAAATAAACTTAGAAAAATGTTGGTGACATATAAATCATATTTGGGAATAGTACCCGTCTCCCTGTCCCTGAAGAAGATAGTCCCCTTCCCTTTACCATTCCGGTGTTACGACAGGGATGAAAGTAAAAGAACACTAAATTACAACTGTGTAACACTACATTTGTTACAGTTTTTCTCTGTTGTACTGACATTATGTGATTGTTTATATCATACAGATGTACATGTATTGGGTGTCTGGGGTTATCTGAATATTGTTAGTTTCGGTTACAAAAAACACACAATAAGTTCCTCAGCACTTCCTGTCATCCGGAACAGCACTGGACTAGTTGCAGAGAGAGAGCAGGTCTATTAAAAAAAAATCTTTTAATATAGAATAGTTAAGCGTTTTCATACAGCTTGGACTTCATTAGAACTTTTGTATTAAAATTGCTGATTATGTGACTGGTCCGGTGCTGTTCTGGATGACAACGTGCTGAGAAAGTTTGTGTGTTTGTTCTGTTTTATATACCGAGGTGATGAGCTCCTTTCTGACTGGTTAGTTTTGGCTACAGCTAATTAACAAGCAATTAAAACTCACCCGCTATCACTAGGAAACAGGACCACAATGTTTTTTCTAAGGCCAAGAATACTGCATCAATGGCCGACACAATATCCCAGTATGCTTTCTAAATGGCATGAAACATAACCTATCAGGCCATCTGTAATTGCTATTTAACTATCACACCCAAACAGGCTTTGTGCCTCAAGAATGTTGAACATCACCAGTCATCATTCTGTATAAAGGTGGGTAATCTACTTACCTGGAAACTACAGATGCACAGTCTTACTAGTCTTGCATAAAGCCATGGAAATGATCAACAATGACATGAGAAACCTCCAAACACTACACCAAACCCAATTTGGTTTTGTCTTGGGCAGGTCATGCCTACTCAACCTGGTGGATGTCAACAAAGAAAGGGATGAGGACAAATTGTTTCACACTACCTACCTTGGCCTGGACAAGACATTTGACACAATACCTCACTTGGGGGCATTGTTGATAAACTCAAGAGGTTAGGTATAAACCCTTATGTCACCTGGTGGATCGCCAGTTGGCTCACAGAAAGGACCCAGGAAGTTAGAGCTAGGAAGTCCATCTCTACAAAGAGGCCATTCACAGAGTCCCTCAGGAATCAGTCCTAGGATGACTCATTTTTGGCATTTACTTCTCTGAAGTCAAGGGCAATGTGAAGGGCCTCCGGCTGACGAAATTTCCAGATGATTGCAAATTAGTAGCAGTTAGAGCCCGCACCGACACAAATGTTCTGCATGAGGGGCTGACACAGACAAACAACTAGTGTCAGAGTCATGGACTAAAACTAAATGCCAGGAAATGCATTAATAGTATCCTTCGGGAAGTCATCCACCTCTGATAACCATCATACTCTCAAACACACCCCTAAGAGTTGACCCAGTACTCAGGAACTTGGGGAAATGCAGACAGCAATCCTGTAAATACTCAATTCTACTATCACATCCACAGCAAAATAGTGTGCAACTGAATGTATGTTGTCTTTTCACACATGATGTCAGTGCTTTTTAAAGTGATCTTTTTACACCTATCAAACCCGGTATCCCATTTTCTCACTCCCACCCTGGCAGTCAACTTATCAGACTGTGCCCCCCCTCCCCCAGCTTTTTGCAGACTCCTGGATCTGCCAAAGTAACAATATAACAACTTAACAAAATAATAATAATAAAACTTTATAATATTTTTAAATGGGTGGGAGGAGGGTAGTGTGGCTGTTAAAAGTGATCGGTCTTTGAAAATGTCGGTCAGAACCGGAGACTGAATATTTTTCAGCGCGTCCAATTTGCTGTCCAGGTTGGCATTGATACAGTTAGTTCCTGGATCTCCATACTGCAGTCACTCAGCTACAGCCTTATATCACTGAAGAAATGGAGGAACAAGGAGGATTGCCCATAAAGGCAAACAAGGTTTAAAAGGAGAGTTATAAAATAAATTCAACACAAGGTCAAGAGCTTCCTCAAGATGCTTCTGACATATATGCCTTCCTAGTTCTACCACACATCAAATTAGTTAATTTTTTTCAACTGCCTTAAAACACTTATTTATTCTTCTTCTAATGCCTCCTTTTTTATTATTTCAATAGTTTGACTTCATCCTATTGTTCAAGATGCCTTCTTGTATGTCTGTTAATCTCTTGCTGCAAACCCCCCCTCCAAGGCACCACTGACTAAACTGAGCTCTATGCAATAAATACAATGGGAATCTCCGGTATCTATCTCAACTTTAAGACTACTGGAGCACAATCAAAACCGTAACAAAGGCCTCAAGCACTAATTTGTTAACATGTAATGATGAATGCATGCCTCTCTGAAATATATTCTGACAAGCCTAACCAAGCTTTGTACTTCACCACCTTACTTTCACATAAGAATCAAGAAACCCAAACAGTTTGCAGTAATTAACAAAAAAATTCTCAGGTTGAGGAGAAGGCCATCCTTTTAGACACACTTTTAACACCAACAGAACCGGTTATTAGATTTTGGTCCCTTATACACAAGGCAAGTCCCTGCTCAAAAGTTACAGTATTAGCCATAATAGACCTTTAGTTCTTTTTAATCTGCTTGAGAAGGGATATACACAGAGATTATGCTCAGACACTCCCTATACCACTGACCCTTAATCCCAGTAAATCTTCTCTAGGAGTCTACTAGTACTTCTACTAGCATACAGAAGAGCTTCGCCCATAAAAATGCATATCACCTGCCCTGAAGTTTCTCATATTCAGGCCATGTTGTGTGTGCTTCCTGCAGTCCTATTATCAACAATCTGCACTTCCTTAATAAGAAAAACACTCTTCCCCCTCTTTACTGGATCGGTTATTCCACTTACATTACTGTTAACTTACTGAAGGTCATCTCAACAAGCTGAGAAGCTTGCTTCCAGTAACCTGCCTTATGTCCTACATACTAGACTGCAGCCTCCCTACCCCGGCCCTCTGTAAACCATCATTCCCAAACTTCAACAGGTTTAATAATTTAACAAGTTTAGAAAAGTTGCTGCCAAGCAAGCATCTTTTGATGACAGCTCCACAGCACAAAAATTCTTAGCACAACCTGCGACACTGCCAGCCCAGCTGTCTGGAATTTTGTACATAATCATGTCATTTGTGAATATCAACATGATTCATATGCTTGTCTTACAAATGTAAGAGAACTATATGCTATGTGTATTGTTAGGTCAGGGTTTTTCATCGTACAATACTTAGGCATTAGACAGGCATAAAGAATAAACAGGCCAATAAATGGTGTTTCATTTATGCATACATTTTAAAAAAGCAGAAAGAAAGAATCTTTCACTGAATGTTGACCTTGCTAAGAAATTGTATTTTACTTATGCATACATTTTAGAAAAGCAGAAAGAAAGAATCTTCCATTGAATATTGACCTTGCTGGCTAAGCAAAGATTGCCAATAATTCTTATGTTCCTTCTTCAAGGGAAGATTATTTTGTTCTTTTCTCATGGGAAGAATCAAAAGATAAGATATTTGTGAAGCTACAAAACAAGATATAGCCTGAAAAACAAGGTTAGGGGTGTGAACGTAGTCTACAGAGGAAAATTACTAGAAAAAAGGATATAATATGTGAAGTTCAGGATAGAAGGTAGTCTAGTCTGATACAAGACTTGTTCATTTGCAAGAGTGGTTTAGATAATTCATGTTGATAGTTATATTTTACGTGTATTTTATGCTTATTTAAATATGTTGCAATAATTATCTGCTTTTCTTATTGAATGTTACACACTTAAATAAAGAAGAACGGAAAAAGGAAACAAAAACTCTGATTTATTTTTACATGTATATTAAACTACTGGTGCAGAAGAGTGTGTTGAACAGGGTTTGAACAGTACTAAGCTTCAAGAATGTGTCCATAGTGTACCCTACTGGAAAACAAAAGAAATGTATATAAACTATATACCTGTGCAAATGTATGTTTTAATAGCAGAAGCTGGAACATACAGAGTTAACTTGCAAAACCTGAAAAAAATAAGTTGAAATTAAAGTGTTTTAAGATTATGTTATTTCTCAGTTTCAGCTGAGCAGCAGACACATGGCTAGAGCTAGAAGTTTTTGTATCGTCTTGCAACATAAATAATTACTAGGTTTCAAATGTAAAAGCGTTTTATTGTTTTATGACTTCCAAGTTCTGCAAACTTCTGAGAGATATGTACTTCTCACACAAAGATGTTAAAATTCTGTTAGCATCTGTTTAGTCTGGGAACTGAAGTCAGATGACAGAGTGATGTCATTCAAGCTAACCCAGCAGTAATGTTTATTATTAATTTAAAAACTATCTCAGATAGAGTCTGTGCATTTTGTATCTTGTCTTGGACCTTGAAACATTCACTCAGCACTTCTGCCTGTGTGTTGTCTGTAAAACTTGGGGCATAGTATTTCTTGTGTGTGTGTGTGTGTGTGTGTGTGTGTCAGCTACATGGACAGGGACATGAAGCACTGGTTGGAGAGAGAAGGTGCTGGAGGTCTTAGCATGGCCACTTGGTTAAGATCTTAACCCTATAGCTGTGTCAGTGGGGAGTCTTATTGGGGGTTTGGAGAAAGAGGGAGAAACCAGCCCCAGACTAACTGTGATCTCTGTGTGCTCTTAAGGGAAACTGCACTTTACTGTGTGTGTACTTGTAATCCTCCCATTGTGTATGTCCCTCACTGTTGCCAGTGGTGAGGATTAAGGCTCCTTGATTACTGGGCCAGTGCAGGGGCATCACCCAACCACTCAGGCAATGCAAACTAGAAAGGGTTGTTGCCAAGCTTGGGGAACCTATAACAAGAAAACTCAGCAGAGGTCATACCAAGTAGAGAAATTGGGAAACAAAGAAAAGGGACAAATGGAAATATTTATGGAAGATTTAACTATGCCAAGATTAGAGGTAGATGAATCTCAAGATAAGGCTCACAAACTAACAGTTTAGGTAGGAGGAGGGAGATAGAAATGTAGATGTATAGTCAATCTTCAGGAAATTCTCCAGAAACAGATGGTATTCCTGTAGAAGTTTGGAAGTTAAGACGGAAGAAAGTAAACATCTGGAAGGTTTGTTCAACAATGTTTGAAAAAAAAGGGGGGGGGGGGCGGAACCAGCATCTTGGAAAAAGTTAGTGTGGCTATATTATTCAAAGAGGGTAGGGACCTCTAAGACCCAGCTCCTTAGAAACAAACCATCATTATAAAGTGTTTATGTCTATACTTGCTAAGATTTACAAATGTGTTACCAAAATTGACAGGTATGGATCAGTGTGGTTTTATGGCGGGGATGGCAAACATTTGACAAAGAATGATGACACACAGTGTAAGAAAACATTGCTATTGTTGGTGGATCTTAATGTAGGTGAGGCAGGCATTCCATAGAATTAACTGGGATTTTATGAGTAGAGTAATAGTAGCATTTGTATTATTTGATAGAACAATAGAGTTAATTACTAGGATATATGAATGATCAGAGGGAAGAATTATGGTGGGAGGGTTTCTCTCTGGCAACCTATGTTTAGACTGAGGAACCAAACAGGGGTGTCTTCTTTCCCATGTTATTTACTTTATATGTAGAGCCATTAGCAAAGAAAATAAGGGGCTCACAAATTCAAGGAAATAAGTGATATGGTACTCAAGAAAAGTTAGATTTATTCACAGATATTATTCTGTACTACAAGGACATTTCAGTGTTGTGGAATATTTTGAGACAGTTAAGTTTTTCAGGATATAACAAATACAGATAAAGCAAAACCTACAGCAGTAAACTATGTACCGACACATGAATTGGTTCAGCAATACCCATATCTATACGGACATGATATGCAGTGGTCTTTAGATGTACAGATTAAAAGGGATTCAGTTATGGCAGTTTAGGGATATGTGGGAAGAGATTTGGAAGCTCTTAATTATGGACAGATATAAGCAGTGAAAAAAATATTTCTAGCCCTTTTAGTTTTATATTGAGGTCAGGTATATATATATATATATATATTGATATATATATATTGATATATATATATATATATATATATATATATATACACATTTATCATTTAGAGGAGTAGTTCTGGGCCACAATTAATAAAGAGTGAAAGGAATTTATTTGGGCAGGGAAAAGGGCAAGAATTAAGTGGGCTACAGTGGCTTCTCATAGGTTTATGTGTGTGTACCAGGCTAATGACCACTGGGGACTTTTTTAAACCTAGTCATATATCCAAAATCTCTAACAAGTTCTGGTACCCTTGAGTGCAAGCAGGGGCTTGGGAGATGAAACATCTACAAGCAGGGGCCTGGGAGATTAACCTATAGAACAAGGTGGTTTGGGACTACCTAATAATGAGGAGATCCTTTAGAGCTATGAAATAATGTCTCATGTAATTAACAAAAGCAGATGGTTATCAATCAGAGTGGGGAGGTTAATGACTGGGGAGTGGAGGGTTCAAGAAATAAGGAGGGTATAAGATTTTGGATGCAAGTCCTTAAGAAAACTGACAACAATCATACAGAATATTGTAAATTATACAATGACTGGCCATTACTATTCCAAAACATGCACGCTGATTGGCCAGCATGTCAGTTGTAAATCCAACAATATACAAAGGAAAAGGTCCGGTTGCCCCGACTTTTTTTCTGTTGGTATATTGCCCAAGTTCTCATTTTTTTTTTTATTAAAAAAAAATAAATAAAGCTATAGTCCCGACTCTGCACATATGAGAAAGACAGCATGAAGACAACAGAAGGAAAATCAGGTACGGTATTTAAAATCAAGTTCAGGTACCTGACTTCCCTTGTATTTTCTTGAATCTGTCTTTCTTGTATGTGCGGAGTCGGGAGTGCAGCTCTCCTACCCCTAAATTGCCACAAACCAATATTAAAAAAAAAAAATAAATTACAGAAAAACGGAGATCTTCTTTTCTCCGTTGCGTACTTTCCCGAGCACAGATGTACTGGGTATGCATGGGAATGCAAGTTTCAAATGCATGCACAGTACAGCAGCAATGGCAAGGCAGAGCTGTCCAGTGGCAGGAGGACAGCACGGCGCCGTTATACAAGGACATTATTTAAGAAAAGTAAGTATTTTTTTTCTTAAATAATGTCATTGTATAATAACAATAACCCACTTCTGGGTGTGGGTAATGCTGGATTTACCCACGGTTGTCTTTGTTTGGTCACTCGGGCTTCGCCCTCATGACCAAACTACACCAACCGTAGGTAAATCCCATAGGCGGCTCGTGCTATAGGACAGCAGGACTGCAGCCCTCCCACCTAGAAAACAAAAAAGTAAAAGTAAAGAAACGCAAAAACAAAGCAAAGAAAACATGTTACGATTGCGGCAATTCCCAGAAGTACTCAACGCATGCGCACACGCACGGGAACACACTCAGACTGCTTTCCTCAGCATTCTAGATAGTGTAAAGGCGTCTCTGCCCAGCAGTCTGTGGTGGTGGTGACATCACAGAATGGAGGCAGTCCAGACTGCAGCAGCAGCAGGCTGGACCAATCAAGGTGCATTTAACTAGCACTGCAGCTAACAAGGTGTGCTGGACCAATCACGTTTAACTAGCGCTGCAGCTAACATACACAGGACTTCATTAGCGCGATTTGTTGTCCACAGTACAGGGCTTAATGGATATCATAGAAGACTGGATTTCTTGGCTCAATGGATGTGTTATGCTCGGGCTCGTCGGCAGGAAAGAGATATGTGTGTGTGTGTGTGTGTGTGTGTGTGTGTGTGTGTGTGTGTGTGTGTGTGTGTGTGTGTGTGAAATGCCCCAGTTGCTATATACTGGTGGCTAAAGAGAACTCATGGTGGTGTGGTAGGGAATACCTCAGGCTTGAACCCTGTACCTTGTATGCAGGTGGCAAGTGCCCGAATTCCCTACCCACCACCATTTGTAAAACATTTGCAGATTTTTGCCTAATATTTGTTCTGTTCTGTTCCTCATAAAATCTGTGGTTTCTATATTTTTGTTAGTCAGTCAGTGGTGCAGGGGTAGCATTGTTGCCTGATAGTTACAGCTTCTCTGGTTTGATTCTTGGCTGGGGTGCTTTCTGTGTGTAGTCTGCATGTCCTCCCATCTTAATACAGATTTTTGCCTCATATTTGTTCTGTTCTGTTCCTGTTAAAATCTGTGGTTTCTGTATTTTTGTTTCCTTACACAGTCAGTGGCGCAGTGGTAACATTGTTGCCTGACAGCTACAACTTCTTTGGTTTGATTCTTGGCTGGGATGCCTTCTGTGTGGAGTCAGTATGTCATCTCTCATCTTACAAAGACAGGTGTCTGGAGTGCTTCTCCCTGGGCCTGTGCTGAAAATTGGCTTTTGTTCCAAGTCGGACCTTCCTGGTTAACAAATGTTAAATAAAAAATGACAGGTATTGGAATTTCAGACTTCATATTCTTCAGAAAGTACATGGTAACACAAAACCTTTTATTCTAGCAATTTTCTAAGTTTATAAGATGGATATTTGAAATTTGTCCCTATTTTCTGGACTGTATTCCCCCATTATTGGCTTCGTCCAGGTTTTTTGGGCTAAGGTTGAGAGCTATGGTGAGAAGTGAATTCACTAAATGGTAGCCATTTAAGTTTGTCTTCCTCTTTTTCACAAGACAGCTGATTTGGCATAGTGGTATGTTGCTCTGACTGTTTTGCACAGGACCCTGGGTTCCAGACTTGGCAGTGATATGTCTGGTGGCAACACGGCATTTTATTCTAGCAACTTTCCAACATTATACAAGCGATATTTAAAATGTGTCCTGATTTTTGGGATTTTGCCCCGTCCAATAAATGTTGGCTTTTTCCAGATTTCTTGTACTGCAAAGTTCAGAGATATAGCTGAGTGTCGAGTAGATTTTACAAGGAGCTGAGAGCTGCAGGGGAACAAAAGATTAGTGCTGCTTATGCTGAGTCTGCTTGTATTGTTAATAACACAACAGACAGTGTACTTGCTTTTGATGCAGAAGGCTGTGGGTTCTACTCCCACAATTGGTAGACGCATTGCTGATATTGTACTGTGTTGTAAAGGGGCTGGATGCTGCAGTCCTTTTTGGTGAAGATACCTAGTAACTATCAACCTGTTATCAGTTTGACATCCATTCCCTATTTCAATATCACTAGCTTATCATTTTTTTAATGCAACATAAGCAATGTATTTCCCAAGGCAACAGGCACTTTATTTGTAAATGAAACAATGGAAAATAAAGTTGTTTGCTAGCAGCAACCTCTTCATTAGTTACAGATTTCTTTAATGTGGAATAATTTAGATGACTTTTACTACTTCAGAGATTGTGCATATTTACTTATATTGGTGGACTGTAGAAGTCTGAGTAGACTTTTATGATGTAAATGTTTTGAATTGGGCAGTTTTGTCATTATTGGCGCATGCATTTTGTTTCACTGTTTACTAGAAAAATGTTCAAAACAATAAATTTAAAACTCCCTCTAACAACTGTACTGTATTGTACAAGGAATATATTTTAATACAATCAGGAAGGTGTATCAAAGAGCACGTGTATGTTTCATGTGCAAGGGGCCTATGATTTGAAAACAGCCCAAAGTTAATCTTTATCTGCCACTGGCAAAATGTATTTTCTTCGAATGTGGGTTTCAATGCTGATTCAATGAATGAGAGTTTCAAGGGGAGAGAAGTTTTAATGCCAATTCTATTTTCATTGTGAGACTGCATTGCTTTGTTTAGCAGATATTTATTAGTGTTTGTGCAGTAAAATGAAAAAATAAAACTTTCAAATGAAATCCAAATCATTGCAGAAGTAAAGCAGTATGCACATTAGTGTTGATGGTAAATGGGGTGAAATAACCAAGGAATGGGGCACTGGAATGGCTGCAGGGGAGAGGCTCCATTCGACCATGAT
Organism: Protopterus annectens; assembly: GCF_019279795.1. Taxonomy (NCBI): domain Eukaryota; kingdom Metazoa; phylum Chordata; order Ceratodontiformes; family Protopteridae; genus Protopterus; species Protopterus annectens. Next base: position 1,160,057,347 of record NC_056728.1, read on the forward strand.
TTTGTGAGGGGGGAAAGACAGCAAACTCAAGACAGGCCCGGCTAAACTATACCTCTCAACTGTCCAGATTTTTGCAGAATGAATAGATTTTTGCTTCTTATTTTTGGTTTGTTCCTCATAAAATTTGTGGTTTTCTGGCAAATCATTTAGGAATGAAGTCACTAAATAATGACAGACATTAAGTTTCAGACGTCGTAACCTTCAGAAAAATGCATGCTAAAGAAAGACTTGTTATTCTATCAACTGTCTTAAGTTTATACAAGAGCAATATTTAGTACCGTTTGCATGTTCCCCCAATATATTTGGACTTGTCCAGATTTCCTGCATTAAGAGGTTGAGAGGTACACGCAAATAAATTGCTTTCTAGAATTAGGAATATCCAAACCTCTCAACTGTCCCCAATTTGGGCTCAAAATGTTGTTCTCCCCCTAATAATCCCTCTGCAAAATAGCAATTTTGGAAGAAAACGTGGAGGGTTTACAATTATAAATAACTGTAATGATCAGAGTTATAGATTACTTTTATTTCAGAAATGCATGTAGATTCTCTAATTTTGTCAGCTGCTCAAGTTAACAGTACTAATATTAAAAAGGTGTCCCTTCTTTGACAGGTTCCCAGCTGTATTGTGTGGCAATTTTACATTTTTGCATCACATTTTTGGTCCGTTTTTCATAAAATTGTGTTTTTTCTGTCAAATTAGTGGCAAATCATTAAAGACTGAAGTTAGAAAATAATGGCAGACATTTGAGTTTCAGATTTCATACCCTTCAGAAAATTCATACTAATACACGACCTACTACTATTCTATTACCTTTCTAAGTTTATAAGAGCAATATTTAAAAATTGTCCTTATTTTTGGACCTGTGTCCTACTTCTATGTATGGCTTTGTCCATATTTCTTGCTCTGAGGTTGGGAGGTATGAGTGTCAGAGCATCACCGTCAGCCAGAGTCATTTCAAACTGTGACCTACTTGTTGCACTCCACTCCCCATTGTAGTGGCTCTGGATATGTCCAGGCAAGGAGCAGTTATGCAGTGTAAGTGTGCAGACTATTCCCCCATCCAAGGGGGACACAAGTACGGCAGTGGCTTTTCATCTGTCCTTGATTTTGCAGAATGGTCTGGTTTTCTGTCATATTTTTATACTGTTGATTTATGCTTCTTATTCAGAAAATGCATGCTGTCGCAGTGCCCTGTTGCTCTGTGCTTAGGTAGCAATGCTTTAATGACCACCAGGTAAGCTTGTCGGAGACTGTAAGATGCAAGTACGTTTTAATAAGCATACTGATAAAGAATTACCAATATTGAAAGCCTTTTTTGTTGCCATGCAGAGAATATTTACATAACTAGATAACGTATAAGCCTTGGGTAATGAAATGCATCTGACAGTATTTGTAATAAAGGAGGGGATTGCAGTACTTTCAGAAGCTCATTACATTTTGTTGGAGACTTTCAGTCATCTTTGCAGGCTTTACCCATAAACTATACAGAATGCTATTATGTGTGGTCCATAACTTGTGTAGTGATCCTTTAAGCAATTTATCTTGAGCTTGTTTCTTGTTTGCTGTTCATTTTTTACTTTGATCATGTCTTCCCCATGAAACAAGTAAATAGTTGTTGTCAGGCAGCAGATCATTTTTGGATAAGAAACATTTTTACAAGTGGGGGTATCACAGATTGCTACTTTCAGCATGTTACTTGGTAATTTTATAAAGCTGAATATAAATTATAATTGGAACTGCACTGCAAGGAGAAGTGGTTTGACTTGAGTGCTGCTGTTTTTTTTTATACATGATTTTGACTGACATTCCAGCAATGCATTTAAAAAGTAATTTATTTTTTCATGCCTCCAATACCAGCTGCCAATAAAGTTGGAATTCGAAATGTTTTGTTGAGATGTCCACACTGCTAAAATTATAGATGCTGAAATCCCCCATGGTATGTCGTGCTCCTTCCACAGTGATAGCATCCCCCCGTGATGGTAATCCAGGTGTGGGGTATCACCTAATACCCCCTCCTGTTGGTGAATCCTTTGGTGAGCTTTTAGAAAACAGCAATAAAGAACTACACAACCACAGGAGGCTGGGTACCTATAAATGCGACAACTGTGCACAATGCCCCTATATTTCGAACCAGGGGAGGGTGTATATCGAAGTGAGGGAGAAGACTATTAGAGCTAAATCATTTACTAATTGTAATAGTGAAGGGGTGGTGTATCTTGCCACTTGTAAATGCTGTACGGTATTTTATGTGGGCAAGACTACACTTAAGCTCAAGGGAAGAATCTATGAACATCTGAACGCTATTAGAAACAAGGATAGTAATAATGCCCTATACAAACACGCATTGACATGTGCGATGCAGGATGGCATTTTTTTGTCCTGGAGAAGGTGGAACAGGACCCCCGGGGCGGCCCCTGGGAGACCCAAATTGAAGTTAGGGAACTTTATTGGAAGCTGGTATTGGAGGCCGACCAATTCCCTGGTCTTAATGAACACATATCGATTGTCCCAATTTTGAAGATGAGGGCTGCTAAGTTGTAGGTGTTATATGGGGATTTGGCCACTAGATGGTGGTTTCTGACCTGCAACTGGGTGGATTAGTTTGGTTGGTTCTCAGGCAATAGGTTGTTTTTTTTAAACCTTGTATATCCTGTGATTCATTTTACTTGTATTTTTATTCTAACATATAATTTTCTATTGTGATTTCAAATTGTTTTTAACACACATTTTTAACTAAAGGATTACCTATATACATTAAGTAGAATTTTATATTCAAACTAAGTAGAATTCTAACCAAGTGTTTGTGGTTAACGAGTTTCATTGGGTTAATTGTTTAATTAAAGGAAGGGCATATATATATACATACATACATATACACACACACACACACACACACACACATAAAAAGGGAGGAGGGCTGTTTTATTCTTATTCTGATGAAGTCCATGCGGGACGAAAATGCTTGCTTTTTGTGTATTTGGCGTTTAAGTGAACGTGAATAAACGGCTGTCCATTCTAAACTCTGGTTTATTTTATTTCTTATACCTCTCAGGACTGGTGCTTTGTTTTCATTGGTTCTGTGTTGTGGTTAGCACTTTGTTTCCTCCATTGTTGTTTTTGCTGGTTACACAGAATACTGAAAGAATTACCTTTGTGTGTGTCTGCTCTTAGTTTTTACATTCTTAAAAATGACTTCACAGTAAGGCCATAGCTGCAGTTTGGTGTTTTCACACCTCTAAACATTACCTGCTAACTCACTGCTATAGCATTTCACCATTCAGCCATACTGGGTCCACACCACTCTAAATTCATACAAAAACATTAAAGGCTTCTACATAGTTAACAATATACTGCCAAGCCTGTACCACCACAATATTCTCCCAACACAAGACAGACTCTAGGCTCACTCCTTACATAAACCTACCCATCCAACCCACCCACTCTCACTCTCCAGTCATGATATATTGACTAGTACCCATTCTCTCCTTCCTCCTTATCAGCACTCATCTAACTTCCTATCGTTGATGCACTCTGTTGATCCTTTCAATCCCCTCTTCCAGTACCTCACTAAAGAAATCCCCCCAAAATCTCACCTAACCTTACCAGACAGAGCTACCACCTGATTCCATCTCAAAACTGTAGACATCCCTGTCTACATTATAAACCTTCACAATCCCATAACCAACAAACTCATCCTGAAACCAAAAGTCAAATTAACATGGCACACAATCTATAACTACATCTCCTAAAATTTAAAGCGCAGTGGTGAAATACACCCTAATCCTGGCCCAACCCTCTACCCCTCAACTCAGCCCACCCTACTACCTCTATCAGTCCCATCTCTTCCATACAATACTCCAAAAACTCCCATTCTCTACTTATCACCCACATTAACATTACAAGCTAAAATAACAAGCTACCCGAATTCCACGCATGGTTTCTCCTGAATCCTTCGGACATCGTATTATCATTGTACAACACAAACATTGTTAAAAAATGAAACAAACAAAAAAAAAGAGATACGCCCAATGGAATACAACATACTCAGGGCAGACATAAAACATTAGAGAGCTGGTAGAGTTGCAATACTCTATAAACACTCTACAGCTCACCCTATTCTGCCATTCACCAAAACTTAAATCCTTGCATCTATTCTCAAACTAATTCAACGCAAATCTTTGTACATGTTAGAATATACTGCCCACCTGGAAACAATCATTGCACAGATGATCTTCTTTTGGGCAGCATCCAACACTCTCAATGAAAAACTATTAGGTCACTTCAGTATTAACGGTCTCTCTCTCTCTCTCTCTCTTTCTCTCCACTAACAATCCCACCCATACAACAAATTTACTTTGACTAAATTAAATGATCGCCACTCCCACTTGCTTCAACACTAAAATAACAAGGGTACTACAACAGACTAAATATTCTCCTCAATGCCAGGTAAGATTTCTAACTCTGAGATCCTCTCAGACTCTAAGCGACAGTTTCCATATATTCACCATAAGAAAACAAACAGAAATCCAGAAACACCACCAATTTAATGCGACATGTATTCTTTAAAATTTCAACAAAGACACATTTGTCTCATATCTAAAACAGTATAACTCGACTAACCCAAAACATCTACCACTCAAAACTATACATCACTTCAATAGTATATTCCTCAAAATCCCAAATGAACTGGCCCAACTTAAAAAAAAAAAAAAAAAAGTCACATCCCTCTCTCTGGTTATCCAGAAGCACAAAGCATCTCATGAAACATAGAGATGCTATCTGAAAAACCTGGACTACAAACAAAACTTAGCCAAACTATTAGAAATTCAGAGAGTTTAGAAACCGAGCCAAATACTATACTAAATTAAACAAAGACATATTACACTAACCTCCAAAATAAAAAATTATCAGAACCTCAAATTATTTTGTTTTTTCCATAACAGAACTTGTAAATCCTGGCCATTCAACACAGCTTTCACCGACACTTAAATCTAATAACTCAGCTGATATTGCTAATGAATTTAACTCTAACTTTATTAAATCAGTCTCTTCCTTACTCTGCAGCTTTATACAAAACAGTGCCATTTAAACATTGCCAACTCAAATAAGTCCCCATACTCACTCTCTCCAGCCAGGTCCCACTGTTATCATCAAACTACTACTACTTAAACTGAACCTCACCTCCCTAGCACCAGACTATCTACATGGCGAATATTTACCAATGTAACAAGAGGCCACAGCTTACTCTCTCACCTGTAGTAAGCCATTTGATTAATGAAGCTTGTGCACCTTTACTATGGAGAAATGTTACAAACTTCCCATCCACAAAGGTAGTCATTCTACCAAACTCGCCAATTACAGACTCATTGCCATCCTCTCCCTCCCTATCAAAAATACTTCAGAAGTGCATTCAGACCAATCTCCTGCACTATAATCACACAAAGTGCACTCCTCTCTTCTTCATGGCACAGTTTCTCACCCACATCACAGTACTTCTATTGCCCTCCTTAGCTTCACTAATACTGTTAACACAGAGAGAAATGATGGCAAACCTGTACTAGCTTTCTCTTTTTATCTGTCCAAAGATTTCAACACAGTCTTCCACGCTATACTCTTACCAAAACTCAACAGTCTAGGCCTTGACAATTCTGCTCTGTCATGGTTTTCTAGTTCTCTCTCCAACAGACTCCAGGCAGTAAAATGGCTAATTGACATCTTATCCTTTTCTCCCTGTTGCAGTTGGGGTCCCACAAGTATCCATGTGGCGACCTATCCTGTTCAGCATCTTTGTTAATGACCTTGATCTGGCCAGTAAAAAATGCTACTTCATTACAGTACACAGATGATTCTACCATCACCCGCTCAACAAACTACCTTAATTCCCTACAAAAACTGAGCTAGGAATCCTATACTTCTATAGAAAACTGGTGGACTATCTCCTAGCCTTCCCCTACACCCTAGTGAGAGCAGAGTGTAGCTACGGACCTATCTGAGTGGTGATTGTTGGCCCTCGGCCCAGTGTAGTGTGCTACTATTGTGTTTGAAATCAGTTTATTTCATTGCTACTTGTTCCCTGCATTAGCTCGGGTTTGTGTGGTGCGCACTGCCTGCATTACCACATAGTGGAGGATACCATTGGCGGTTAAAGAGCAAACTCTTAGACAGATAATTTTCCTTTAGTCAACTGCTTGTGCTCCATCGGAGGTTTCTCACCATTGTGCTTCACTGCCTAGACACTCAGCTGAGCCTCTGAGGTTCATCCCCAAGTCTTACCCATTAAGCCCCTCACAGTTTAGAACTTTTTCTTGCATCTTAGCCATACCTGGTCCTTCTAGTCCCCTCCTTGTTACTGACCACAGTACTTCACCTAGCATCATGAATGGACAGTTTCCTACCATTTCTCCAGCCACCCTGATAGACATGGGCATTCTGAGGCAATGTAGCAATTGCCTCGTGTACACTAACAACCCACTTCTAATTCACAAAAATTCAATATGTGACAGATGCATCTATACTAAAAATCTAGTATGATAGGCGCTCTTGCTCATAAATCATTATATCAGATACTAAGCAGGTCATCACCTCTCACACACCACCTCCTGCATCATCCATGCATACAACACCTAAACCTACATATGCAGAGGTTCTCACTAGAAGCCTACCTAAAGATCAGAGATCACACAAACATGCTTCACTTAATACAGTCCCAGCAAATCACAGTACACATACAAACGCAAGCACCACTGTCTTACCAAACATGCCCCTAAGGCAAAACACAAAATCAAATGTTTTAGTCATAGGTGACTCCATGGTGAGATACAGAGATGTCCCACTCACCAGGTTGGATAAAGAAAAGGTCACGGTCAGCTGTCTGCCAGGATCTGCCACATTACACATGTACTCAGGTCTCTCAACAACAGGCACTGTTATGACTCTGCCATAGTCCATGTTGGTGTGACTGACTTGAGATATACCTCACTGGACTATGTGAAGTGAGACATGACTCAGCTGATTACGTGATCCAGACGGGAATGTCCCTAGCCTTAAGCTGCATTCTATATTCACCTAGGATGATGCCTCAGTACAAACAAAAGAAAAAAAAAGACTGACTTCAACAATTGGCTTAGTTTCTGGTGTCATTCTAAGGGGATCCAGTACCTGTCAGCCTGGGATGAGAGGTTTGATAGGGTTGGGAGGGTGGCCTAATTGTTAAGGTGTTTGCCTTACAAACACAAGGTACAGGGTTTGAATCTCACAAGGGATAATTGGCTAGGCTTAAAATGGCTCGCAAGGGCAGTTAGCCTAATACTAATCTATGAACCTATGACAGACCATGATGCTTAGCCAGAGATGGTCTCCACCTGTCACCTCTAGGCTTTTGGCTACTGGTTAATGCTCTTGCCTCCCCAACAGTGCTTTTTTTAGGCAAGGTCACAAAAACAAAATTCATGATGTACAAATATCCTCCAAAAACAACCTTACAATTATGCTGCTAAATGCTAGGAGTCTAAATCTGAAACTGTACAGGAAGCACTCCTCACCTTGGAAGATGCAGACATTTGTGCAGTCAGAGAGACCTGGTTCACGGCTATGGAGAGCACCCCGGCCATACCAGGATACAATGCCTTACACACATTCAGACCACAAAATGAATGTGTGAAAACTAGAGGAGGAGGAGTATCAATACTCGTTAAAGATAAATACACCTCCAGATTGGTTAAAGAGAATGATATCCTAGAGTTATACCATGTGTAAATAACTATAGGAAAGACCCCTCTCCAAGTTATCGCCAGCTAAAGATCCCCCTCCATGAACTATGATATCCACATTGCCTACTTGAGTCACTCAAAATACAACCAAACACCCTGGTTATGGGTGACTAACTACCCATCCACAGATTGAGTAAATTATATGCGTACAAGCAAACTTTCCCAAAGGTTCTTGGACTTTGTTAACTCAAATGACTTGGAGCAGATAGCTGGCACTCCCACAAGGGGTCCAAACATTCTAGACCCGGTATTCACCAACATGGTAGCACGGTGCACCACCACAAGAGTGTGGCCCTCCCTAGTGAACTCTGATCATAAATCAGTCTCTTTCAAAGTAACAATAGCATCAGACCCTCACCCCCCACTGGAGAAATTAGGCTAAAAAAATCTCCAAAGCCAACTACAGCCTCTTACAAGAAGGCATTAATAGCTTCAAAGCTCCTTTCACTGCTGATGGCAAGGACCCCTATTAATGGGATATACACTAATGCACTGTACAAGTATCTACACAATTGTACTGACTCAGCTGTTCCTGACAGGACCATAGCAAGATACTCAAGAAAAAAATCAAGCCTGCCTGATCCACCATAAACAGGTTATATAATAAGGGGAAGCAATTATTGTCTAAGAACAAGAAGGAACAATCACAGAATTGGAAGCATACCCTGCTTAGCTTGAACGAGTAAAAAGTAAGACACCTTGTAAAGTCCTCTAAAGCTAACTACAAATCTACATTAGCATCCCTAGCTAAAGATAACCATAAGGCATTCTTTAGCTACATCCGAAACCTTAAAGGAAAAGCCCAGATTTGCACTGAACTGGTATTGAATGGTACTATATAAGCTGAACCAGTGGAAATAGCCAACCTACTACCAGACAGGTTCAATGAAAACTTCTCCATGTCCCCACCACATATATCCCAAAACATTCCTACCACCTATTCTCCATCTAGTATCTCTAAACAGAAGGTCTTAATCCTTCTTTCCAAGGCCAAAAACACAGCCTCCATGGGACCTGATAACATCCCAGGCTGTGTTCACAATGGTTTAAAAGTCAGCAACACCATTGAGTACTCTTTCAAATCACAGCCTAAGCACTGGTTTTGTTACTACTGAAAGGAAAACAGCTACCGTCATCCCCTTGCACAAGGAGAGGGGTGCATCCACAGACCCTGGGAACTATAGCCACATTAGCCTAACCAGCCTTATATCCATGGTGGTAAGAAAGGCCTTCTACACTGCTCATCTCATAAGCAAGAGCATAGCTTCCAGAACAAAAGAGGTTATAACCCTCCCTGTACTCTTCCCTCATCAGACCAATAACATAGTACAATGCTCCCTTTGGTGTGTACTTAAATAGGTACCTGCAGCAACTGGAGAGACCTCAAAGGTTCCTCACAAAGAAAAATCAGGGCCTTCAGCACGTCTTACATGGACAGACTGAAATCAGTCACTATACTCTGTATCGTATAGACTGCTCACAGGCAACCTGTGCCTTGCAAACAAAGCAACCTCTGATCTTGCCTTAATGGAAATGCTGCACATTCCTAAGTCAAACAGTACCCAATTCACTCTCTCTAGAGACCTTAACCTAGCATGCAACATCAACAGGACTTTCTGGAAAGACAGATACATCTCCCAGAGGTTGCCTCTCATCTGGAATAAACTTCCAATACAGGTTAAACAGAGACCCTCATTAACCCTTTTTAAGCGCAATTTGGAGGACTGGATGGGAAACTGGAAATTCACCCCAGAGGTTTCACCTGTGTCCCTCTTGGATAGGGGCAGCTGGTGATGATTTAGATCTGCTTATAACATAGACCATACCTCTAGACCCTTAAGGGGAACAAGGGCTGAACTTTTCTAGGATAGTATGGGCCCTAGGGCCATTAGCTTAGTAACCTTCTATGAATCTATCAACCTAAACCCTAACAAAACAAAACAAATTCTCTTCATTCTCAAACACCTCACAGTAAAGAAAGTGTCCTTCCCTATTACCTCTTCCAGCAATACCAAAATAGAACTTGTCACACAAATCAAACTACTAGGAGGTTGCATAGACCAAGACTTTCCACATTCAACATACAGTAAAAAACACTCAACAACAACTAAACACTTGCTGTAGGGCAAAACCATATCTGTCTGCCTAGCACAACAATGTCCTATCCCCACTACCCTTATACTATCCACTCTGTTCCACGCAGCACCACTACTAATGAACTCAACTAAACAAACCTAAGCAGTGCTACAAGGTTACAAAATTTGCAGCCAACCACCACCATAGATCACATCATTGTTTGGCCCTCAAAGATCTCTACCTCACCAACTCACATGCTGCCAACTTTCTATGATCCACAATCTAATAAACAACCAAACGACTGTCCATCTCTAGCCAGTATTGTACAACCATACAACTCACCCAGAACCTTGCGCTCTTCTGACAAAGGCCTTCTACATATAATAAAACCTAATAACTTTGCAGGCTGTTCCACCTACTCTCATAAACTGTCAAAAACATGGAACTCCAACCCCCTAACAGTAACATGCCAGTACGTCAGAAGTTGATTAGTTGATTACTCCCACTTATTAATTTGTATTTCATATAGGAGCACATATCCAAGTAGCACTAAACATCTGCCTATTTAAATACTCAGGCAACAGTATGCTCCCAGGATAAGCATTTTAATTATCAGCCTCTTATTTACCACTTTCCACTTCTTACACATATTCTCTGTCACCTATTTTACACAAGTGGCAGTTCTTAAATATCTGCAATGAATTTGAGAAACCTAGTTATTTGCTGCGCTTCCGACAGCTGGCTGCACATCTGCTTCTATTAGCTCACTAAGTTCTACTGTACATTGACCTGATAGGTCCTGCAGAAACAACTGACAGTCTCTAGAATCTACTTTTACCTGATGGCATCAACATCTTTAAGCCGGCTGGGTACACTGGCCTAAACTCTATACACTGTTAATAGTGTCTCATCATTGGATTGACCAGTCCTCATTTCTGTTATGTTGTTACATACTGTGCTTGATGAACACAAGCTGATTTCACACCCAGCATTCCTTGCCCAGTTTCCAAACTGCAGATATCTGCTCTTTCAATGCAAATGTCTCAAACAACTTATCACTGTTCTGGGTGTTCCTTACATGGGACCTTTACTAAGACGATAAATTGTATGGACCCTTTCTAATCTTATTTCACTTTCAGGAAGCCACATCCATCAACACCCAAACATTGCCGCTCAAACAAGGTACAAATTTGTCCTTCTATGGGCACTAATCCCACAACAAACT